>NC_081415.1:601042881-601350628 GCF_030272615.1 Cryptomeria japonica
CTGTGAAACTCTACAACTTTAATTAATTCAATAGGCTATATAATGCTGTCAATGTCAACAGAAAGGCTTATTTTATTTCACATTGTATTAAGTTGCTTCTGGGACAATTTATTCAGTAAAGTATGGACTGTTTAGAAACAAAGAAAAGATAGTATGCAGGTTAGGCCTTGTGTGTGCTAAAGTTTTTAATGCATTGAATTGCAACCTGGGTGAACACTGCACCTAGTGGCCATTTATTTTACTTGATCCATGTGGATCAGAAACATAACTACATTGTGCATTGTTTTCTGTTTAGATATTTTTATGGTTCCCCTTTTATTGTCAGTTAGATGAGCATATTTTGATTGCAAAACGGTAATAAGGTTGCAAATTATGCTTTCCAACCCTGACTGATTATGCATCCAAGCTTGGTTGTTGAACTATTTTCTGTTTATCATTCTCAAAAGGATTGAGCAGAGCTTTGAATTACTTGGAGATGTTCTGAAGAAGAGCCTGCTTATATAGAGGTTAGGAAATTGTGTGTTTATTTTTTGGTCCTTTGTTCCTTCCTTGGATCTGTAGTATGCATAGTTTTTACTTTTATTCTGGATGCCATGAGCAGTATTTTACCAGTTGACAAAACTAAATATGCTTTACCAATTGTCTACATCATCTCTTTTATGGTCTTCTTTTAAACTGTAGCTCTATGGTGAGCTGTTGGATATTTTACTACTCCTAAAGTCACCTCATCTAGTTTTTTGACAAATGTTCGACTTTTATCTGGATGCCATGAGCAGTATCATACCAGTTTACAGGACTAAATATGCTTAATTAATTGCTTACACCATCTGTTCATGGTCATCCTTTAAACTGTAGCTCTAAGGTGAGCTGTTTAATATTTTTCGTACTCCTTAAGTTACATCATCTGATTTTTGCAAAGTTACCCCGAGTTTCCGGGACGGGGACGGCAGGGGACGGCGGGACGCGTTTCCGGGACGGCAAAGGGGACGGCTATATAAAATATAGGAAAAATTTAAAATATATAGGAAAATTTCAAAATTCTAAATCTTCATATGAAAACATGGATAAAGCATGCATGCATACATTATATTCATATGAAAACAATAAAACATGGATATAGCATGTGTATGATACTATGAAAAGTTGAAAACATTTTAGAATGTAAATTCTGAACATACAACTTTGTTAATACTCAATAGACAATATGCAATTCTGCATTCATAAATCAGAATTTCAATTCATTCACATTGTCAATATGCATACCAATAGACTTGGAGGTTAATTTTTCGCTACTTCTATCGATGCAGTTTCCCCCCATATTTTTCAACGGGGGTTTGGGGGCAGCGCCCCTAAGGTGGGGTCAAGGGGCATCGCCCCTTGCAGGGTCAAGGGGCAGCGTTTGGCGATTTTCTAATCTCTATGTCAAAATGCCCAAAGGCTACACTGCTGCCATATAGTTTCATTGTCCAAATTATGAATTAAATTAATAAATTTAAAATTTAATTAATGTTATCTTTTAATTTTTTAAATTTTTAATAACAATTTGAATTAATAAGGGGTCTATATTAAAAAAATTTAAATTAAAAAATTGAAAATACAACTTTTTAAATTTTTTTAATATTTTTTAAGGGCCTTAGATATGGGGGACGTCCGGCCATCCCCGGGATGGATTGGGGACGTCCCAGTCATCCCTGGGACGTACGAGCATCCCCTAGAGCTAGGGCAAGCGTCCCCCTGTTTCGGGGACGTCCCCTCAAATTTACAGGGCAATTTGGGGATGGGGGGAAATGTCCCCTGGCCATCCCCAAGTCCCTGAAACGTCCCCGGGACGGGGACGGGGGTTTTCAGGTTGGGGACGCGTCCCCGGGTAACTCTGGATTTTTGGTGTATGCCTTACGTAATCTTTCTCTAGCAAGGTTTATTTCAAAGTTTTTGAGGGAGGGGATATGCAGGATTTATTTCCCTTGTTTTGGCCTTTACATGCTTCCAGAATTTGGTATTCATCTATTTGTGATGTTGACCAATGAAGTTCAATAGGTCAGCTTTTCTATACATACATGTATGTATTTATGGTTTTTTTATTTTTTTATTTTTTATTTTTTGTATTTTTTTTAATTTGCATTTTAGTTGTTGCGGAACATTTTATGAAGAGAGATCTTGAGAATTCAAGGTAAGCGATTGAAGGATGCTTTGATCCATAGTCACATTATATGTAAAAGGTGACATGGCAACCCATAAAAATAGAGGAAATTCAATTACAAGGGTTTAAAATGGGAAAACACAGTAAAAATAATGAATTAAAAGATACCAAAATACTCATGAAAGCATAATTTTTTTTCACAAATGTTATTTCATTGCAAATAGTGTGTAAAAAGAGAAACAAGTATAGACTTAGTATTTAAAGTCATAAGTCCTTAGCCAATTGTCATATTAGATATACAAGACAAAATTGGAGAATACAAAATTCAAATAATCTCAAGTCAGCCATGATTAGATATGTTAAGCAGAAGTTGATGCCCTTGTTATTGCAGCCATTTTGTCCAAACGAGCATTTTCACAATCATCCATAACCTCATTAAGGATATCCAAATCCTCTTCACTAAATGTAGGCTCTTCCTTGGCTGTGATACATTTAGGATTAGGATTAATCTCATCTAGATCAATCGGTTGATCATCTTCCACACTGCCTGAGATTAGTAATGATGAATGCATAAGTTCTCAACCTACTAGTGTATGTTATAAAAAAGGAAATAATTGAAAGTGATTGTTGGAAAGTTTCTAAACTCTTATTTTCTTCGAGTGAATACAAAGGTTCTGGTGGACAAAGATCAAATCATTCATTGGTTGTTGGTTCAATTGGTTGTGTTTATTAGAGTGTATATGCTCAAATACACTCCAAGAATGCTCATAGGTAGACAAATTGCATGGTTGGGATATAATTCACATTGTCATCCAACAAAGTGATTTGGCTTCACGACCAAAGTACTCTCACCATAACGTTGATATCATATTTGTTGCAAAAGCAAATTTAATTAATAAAACCAAGTGATTGATCATTGAATTTTATTTAATGTTGTTAATTTGAATTAAACACTTTGTTCACTATCTTCCTTGATTCCACCGCACATACGTTGGAGAAGAAGCCTTTTGTTTGTTTGTACAATGCCTTGATTCCACTACACATATGTTGGAGAAGAAACCTTTTGCTTGTTTGTACAGTGGTGGCCATAGTCTCCTTGATCGATGGACTATAATAATTAAAGTATTCAAGAAGTGGCTTGCAGCATGGTAATGACAATGTGTTGGAGTTTATTGGTTACTCCTCAACACCCCCTAGAACCCCTCAAGACCAAAATAACATCCACAAAAGAGAATCTGGCAAGAATAACTTGCTTAATCATGAATGCAAGAATGGATATGAAAATGTACATTAGAGGCCATGCTTATAAAGACAAGGTGAGAGGTAGTATTAGACAAGATTGTGACATGTGTCATAATTCTATGCAATGAGACAACTTAAGTGTTGACCTGGGTAACTAAAAGTACTTGTCATGAGATAAGATCATGTGACAACAAATCAGTCTTCTAGAAGAACACCTAGGACTTAAGTAAACTTAAGTCATGCGAATAAGTCCCCTACTATGAACTAGCAAAAACACTAGGTACAAGACCTTTGCTAGGTCCAAAACCTTATTCACACCAACACAATGCATTTGGTGATCTCATCTAGCATTGATGATCTACCAAATTGGCATAAATCTCATCATTTTGCAATTTCGACTATATTGCCTCCTTTGACTGATAGGGGATTTTTCCCGTAAAGCAATCTTAGCACTTGGACCAAGAGCTTTAAAATTTGCATGATCTCTTTTGTATCTGTCCAAAAATTTTCATCAAACACAAGATGTGAAATGATGATACCATCCATTTGGCTACAAAAATATATCTCTACCCAATTTGATAAAACAAACGTGTTCAAGGTTCATCTTTTGGGTGCATATATTCTAAACTACCAAAAAATTAGGGGCAAATCTTGTTGCCTTGGGTCTCACAAGCTCCTTTCCCTAAGTGAATTTTCTCATCACCCTCAACATCCTAGTGTGGTTATAAACAAATTTGCTGATAGATCTCCCCCTCTGCCTTGTAGATTTAATCCAATTGAGTTTTGCAATCCTCAAGGATTAAATTATTGCAATGTGTTGCGAATGAGCTTCAAAACAATAGGGGTACTTCTCTATGAGTAGTTTCCTATTGCCACACAATTTGCTATATTATTAGTATGTATTGGACTACGTTTTTTGGCCCAACTTCCATCGCAACCTCATCAAAAAGTGAAGATGAATGAGTTGATTTCACTTTATCAAATACATTTATTGATTTAAGGAAGATCTTGCCACTTTTTGATGCAACAAGAAAGTTGATCAATGTACAATTCTTTCCAACCCTCTAGCCATCGAACATAATACCACAACTTGTAATCTCTCATTGTTGGCAATGCTCAATAACTACCTTGGTAACATCTTGCATTGCCTCTATCAACATGTCAACTTTGAAGGTCTTAGATGAGGCGGCCTTGAAAACAAGTTTTGAAATAGAAAGGCAGCCAACCATGGCTTGCTATTAACTTATGGTTTGATTTAGGATTGCAAACTATGATGAAATTCATGGTACAGATTTCTTCTTGAGGTCCTTAAGTTTTGGACTTGAAGTGCTATATTTTAAAGTCATCTCAAGATGACCTCCATAAGTATTCATTACATTAATGACTTTTTAGTTACTCATTTATATTGGCAATAATTACAAGGCAAGGGGATCTACATAGCACACAAACATCTCTATGCAGTTGTTAGTAATAGGTGTGAATGGCGAATGTTTACTGCTTTAGGCTTTTATCCCTTTGGCCTCTTTCCCCGTTGACAAGGCTTTTGGAGCAGGTAATGCTTTACAAGTTACTCTTATCATGTAATTTTGACTAATGTGGGATTAACTTAAGTACAATCCAATCATGTATACATATGTTAAACATTGAAGGCTTTCATGGGAATTTTGAATTTCATTTAGGATCTATTTTCTTCCTCGTTTCCATATCATTCTAGTAAGTAATTTTGGCAGCCTATATCCAACATTTTTAAACATATCTTGTTTTTTGGATATTGGGAAATGTTCTCTGCCATTTTCTAATTATTATTGTAGGCCATTGACAAAATAGAGTGGTCCAAAATTCGAACTAGATTTAACATCCACATGATGCAGCCTTTGTTAGATTCTTCTTTCCCTTGCTTGAGAGTCATTAACTCTGAGTTTTTGGGATTTGTATGCCAATTTTTGATCTTTTGAGAACGCTTTTTACTTTTTTTTTTTTGATCCACCAAGTTTCTAAGTAGGGATAACAAGGGATGGGGGGATGTGTTTTGGGCTTGGAAAATTTCTAGGCCATTTAGGGGACAACTATATAAAAAATAGGAGCTTTTAGAAAAATATAGGGAAATTTCAAAAATTCATATGATAACATTGGTAAGGCATTTATCATATACGTCATAGATCCTTAATACATAGTATTCAAGTTGAATGAGAGTTAACAATTGTCAAAATTTAATTTTTTTCATGTTATATAGTCAATGTGCATGTGATATATTAATATATTATATAAAAAAATAAAATTAAGGAATATAACAAAACACAACAATATTCAAAATTTATTTGCTTTCATGATTCATAGTCAATGTTCCTATGACGTATTAATATATTATATAAAATTAAGAAATACAACATAACACCCAAAAGTTGCAAGTTTCAACTACAAAATGACAAAAACATAGAAAGTATGGTGCTATCTCTAATTGGCATTTGCCAATTCTCCATCAAAATCGGAGTCAAACAATGATTCACTTCCACTATGAGTGGTTGCCTCATCCAATGCAACCCCAACCAATCTGTTGTGACCTTTTTTCCACACATTGCCCCATTGCTATTGGGGACCCTTTGATTTTCCTGCTTTCTAGGGTTTTGTTAGCGGCCTGTGACCTTTTGCTGCAGTTTCACCAAGCCTTGTCCAGTTCAGAGCATTTCAGGCCCTGACGATTGAAAGTTAGTTTTTGCAAGTTATGTGATTCCGAAGTGTGAACACCACTAGAGTGCTTAGAGAGGCCAAAGGACGAAGATCGCAGTTGATTTGGACGAATTTGGACAACTTTCTATTTTTAGAAAGTTTGCTTTTTTGCTTTTTCCTATTTTTTAGGAAGTTTTGTTCTTGGCATTTTCAGCTCGATCCTCGGTATGGCTATTTTTAGAAAGTTTTTCCTATTTTTTAGGGATGTCTGCTTTTTGCTTTTTCGGGATGCAAACCTAGGGTTTACACTTGCACCACTGACCAGCTTCGACGGGAACTCAAAAATTCCAAGTTTTGATCTAAAAAAACTAAATCCCTAGATTTTAGGCTTTTTGCTTTTTCGGGATGCAAACCTAGGGTTTACACTTGTACCACTGACTAGCTTCGACCGGAACTCAAAAATTCCAAGTTTTGACCTAAAAAAGCTAAATCCCTAGATTTTAGGCTTTTTGCTTTTTCGGGATGCAGACCTAGGGTTTACACTTGTACCACTGACCAGCTTCGACCGGAACTCGAAAAATCCAAGTTTTGACCTAAAAAGCTAAATCCCTAGATTTTAGGCTTTTTGTTGCTTCAGATGATCCACCTAGGCATGTATTTCAAATTTCAAGTTAATCCGATTAAATTAGACTAAACTGTGAAATTTTGAAATTTCTTTGAAAATTATTCTAAGTCTGGCTAACAAGGGTTTTGAAGTATTTTTGCAGGTTCAAACCCCACCACGATGCAAGAGAGGCCATGTGGAGAGCCTTCCAAAGTTCGCCCAAGCAAGAGGAGGGAAGGCTAAAGTCCGCCCAAGTGATGGAGGAGCTATCCTTAAAGTCCGCCACACCTCAGGGGGGCCATGAAGGAGCTCTCACTAAAGTCCACCATGAGTTTGAAGGAGGCCATGTTGGAGCAAAGGCTAAAGTCCGCCCCAATGCCTTAGCCAAATAACATCAATGATGGAGGCCATGAAGGTGCCTTAGCCAAAGTCCGCCATACATTTGGAGGCCATGTGGGAGCACTATCCAAAGTCCGCCCAAGGTTGGGAGGCTAAGGAGGAGGAGTGATCAAAGTCCGCCCAATGAGAAGAAGCACTAGAAGTCCGCCCAAGATGGAGAAGACACCAAAGTCCGCCATAGTCATGTGGAAACCTTGCTAGAAGTCCGCCCAAGATGCTAAGTCAAGCAAGAGGAGCCTTGCCTAAAGTCCGCCACACCCTAGAGAGGTCATGTGGGAGCTAACAACAAAGTCCGCCCAAGCTTGCCAAGTGTTGGGAGCAACCTCCAAAGTCCGCCATAGGCTAGGAGAGATGCCTAAAGTCTGCCATAGGCTAGGAGAGATGCCTAAAGTCCGCCATAGGCTAGGAGGGTCCTGAGGAGAGGTCACCAAAGTCCGCCCAAGGTGGGAGAGAAGTCTAAAGTCCGCCATAGGCTAGAGAAGTCGTGGGATAGATGTCTAAACTCCGCCCTAGGCCATACTGGAGATGTGTTCAAAGTCCGCACAAGATCTTCACAAGGGGAGAGGCCACCAAAGTCCGCCCAAAGTAAGAAAGCCATGGAGGAGCCAAGTCTAAAGTCTGCCAAGGGTTATGAGGCCATGAAGGAACAAAGCCTGAAGTCCGCCCCATGCCTTAGCCAAAATTTTGCCTTGAAGAGGGCCAAGAGGAGAGGTCTCCTAAGTCCGCCATACCTTGGAAAAGATGGAGATAAAATTCCAAAGTCCACCTACGCATTGAAAAGTCAACATGATGTCACAAAATCCACAGAGATTTCAAAATTAAATCCAAAATGAAGAAAATATCTAAAAATCCTCAAAGTAAATCCAAAATGGAAAGTTTTTTTTTGAGAATATTGAGAGAATATTGAAAGATTATTGAGATATTAAATCAAAATGGAAAGTTTTTTTTCGAAAGGAGAATCGATAAATATCTTCAAACTTAAATCATAATGGAATGTTTTTTTTTTGAGATATTGTCTTAAAACTGGGAAACGTGAAGTTAAAATTAGAAGTATGGGTTGGATGATTTTAAGGGTTTCTACTTGAAGATTTAACCTTGTCTACAAATACTTCATTATTACACCACAAAGTTCAAAGTTACTAAGGAGAGCTTAGTAAAGTATGTTAGTTTGAAGATCATCTGGAGAAAATTCTAGATATTGCTGGAAGTTGGATAATATTTTTTGGCGAAAGGTTTACAAATTTCTGGAGAAAGGCAACTAGTACGAGGAAGAATCATCCAAACTTTTCTGAATATTTCAGAGAAAATTCTAGCCTTACTTCTATCCAAGTCAGAGGTGAAATTAAAATTGTGAATTTTTTGAATGTTTTCCAAAATTTAATAAATGATCTTTTTCAAAAAAAATTTTGGAGGAAGAAAATCATTTTTTTTTGGCCAAGTATGAATTTTTTTGAAAGTTTTGACACTTGGTGGTAACCACAACCAACCTTAAGACTGGGGGTTTTAAGGTGAAAATTCGATTTTTATGGCTAAGTATGAGAATAAAAAAAGGGGAAAATTTTCCTACACTTAGCCATTTCGCAGCCCCGTTATTTTCAAAACTTTGCAAATCGTTTTCTAACTTTAAAATTTCCATTGTTTGCCTGCAGGCCTTATACATTATGAAATTCCAGGTAGACAAAGATGCTCCTCCAGAGTCGAGGATGACTTCAAAGTGGAAGAACATCAGCGACACCAACCTCGGACACATCAATCTGAGGGAGTTTAAGAAGCGAATGTTTGGTCTGGACAACCTTGTGCCTACCACCATTGCGCGAAAAATGATGAAGAGTGGTATTGTGCACGCTGCCGGCTTCCTCCCCACCATGCAGTGCAATGAACTAGTAGTTGAATGTGCCAAACACTACAACCCCATCAGTAAGGATATTGTTGCACCTGATGGAAGAGTGTTGGCGAATGTCAGCGATGAGGCCATCAGAGAGGCCTTCAGGATCCCTGAGTACCACAACGCAGTATATATGACAAAGGACGAAGCTGACAGTCTGTACCACGACCACCTGGAGGAATATGATGCCATAGTTAACCATTCCTGGCTAGACAAGCAGAGGAAGGGCACCTCCAAACTCCAGAGGAAGAGCCTAGTGCGAGCATGCTTCAAGGAGGACATTGGGGACATGATTGTCCTGCTCAATAGAATAATAGGAAATCCTCAGGGAGCTCCATTCGAGCCCTGGATGTATTATTTCATTAATGAAATAATCAATGGAGTAAAAATGATAGACTGGGCCCGTATGATCAGCGACAACCTAGATAGCCAGCTAAGGAATCTGGAGGCGAATAGGACTTTCTTCATGAGTTCTTATTTGTTCTATTCTTTAGCCAGGACCTATAGGTACAGAGGTCTCACTTGTAGAGGAGAAGTTGGGAACAAGGAGAACCAATTTTCAGTATATGATTTCTATCCCCAGCTCCACATGGAGGAGAAGTTCCATTTCAAAAGGGTGAATGATACCTTCCTGATGCACATTACCCGAACCCTTCAAGGTGGCCTGCACCAGAGGCTCTCTCAAGAGTCTATGGACTTCATCAGTCGGTTCGGGTGTTGGTACATCCAATATCCAAAGTTCACTTACCTTCGAATTCAGGGATTCTCTGGGCCTCCATACAAGCTTCCAACTTACCCTACCAATCGAGTGGTGTTGCTCGAGGTTGTGAGACAATTGGAGGAGTATATAGTGATTCAAAGGGATAAGCAGAAGAAGGCAGGGACGTCCTCAATTACAATTGGTAATGGGCTGGAAACATGTCCATCATCATAGGTTGCAGCCACCGCTGAGAAAGAACTGGCCTGGTATCCCTTCTATCAATACAAGGCAAGAAAAGATTTCGATCCATTCCATAGGATAAAGAAGATCGAAGGGACAACGTTTGAGCACAGACTGGATCTAGAAGACTACTGGGCTAATGCAACCGATAGTTTTGAGATCCAGAAGAGGTTTTGGTCAAGAATTCTTTGAGTATGGTGAGAGCAACGAAAGTATTCAAAGTTGCCGATCAGGTAGAAGAAAGCCTAGAACTTTAGCAGCCAGGTTTTGAGAAGATGAAGAATGAACCCTTAGTCTTGATAGATTGGACAGAGGGAGAAAAATCAGATCTAGCAGACCTCATAAGGTCGGTGGTTGAGTATTCAAGGTGGTGGGCGTCTGAAAAGACAAAAGAGTTGAAGGCCAAAGGTGTGGCTTTAACTTATGAATTAATGGGAGTAGATGATACTCTGTCCATCAATCCTTGTACCTCCACCGGTGATGCTCGAAATCCAGAAAGTGTTGGGTCTCAAAAGAGGAAGGAGTTGGGTGGAAGCTCCACAAAGGTCACAGGGAAAAGGGCTGTAGGTGAGAGAAGAGAATCCAGCAAAAGTCACTCCATCCTAAGTGCTACTTCCATTGCGCCTGATCAGAGTACAATTGGGGAGCAAGAGATGAACATCTGTGTGATTGATGATGAAGTAAGAGTGCTTTCCCAGCCAGTTGAGGAAGTGGTGGAGAAGGTCTTCCGAACTCCAGACAGGGGGCAGATTGAAGCCCCTACAATCTTCTTGTATGGCATACCAGCGAACCCAGGAGAGGCAGATGATGAGTTTGATTGGAACACTGTAGAACAATCAACCATTCCGGATTGGCTGAGAGCAAGGATAAAGGCCAAGGTTCCCAAGGAGGCCCACTTAACCGAGGAGGTCACCGCAGCATTCCTGGAGAAGGTGAATGAACCCACTATAGCTAAACCGCCTAAACCAGCTAGGAAGTTTTCCCTGATTCAGAGAGACAATGCTGGATTCAGGACAATCCAGATAGCAGTGCCCAAAGAAGGGAAGACTAGGGACAATGTCACCGCAGACGATTACAAGGTTACCACCATAGAGATGGGTAAGCCTACCTAGGACCAAGAGATCCAATATTTTGATGAATCCTGCAATGTTCTAAAGACGAGGCTGGCTCATGAAAAGGAAAAGAGGAAGAAAGTGAAAGAAGAGAACCAACAGTGGAAGAATTATGTTCTCCATCTTACCAGCCCGCTCAACCATGAAGTTTCGGCTACTCCACCACAACCTCTTCAAGAGGGATCAATGAAGGCCTATGATGATATGAAAGGATCGTACACTCAAGAAAAGGAGTGGATTTCAGATGCTTTGGTACGTGCTGACACCTTGGTAGAAAACTTAGTATCGACACATGAGGCAACTTCTTTGTTGATTGATCGTATCCAGGATCTAGCATCCAATTGGGAAGAAGTGGATGAAATTCATAATGAAATACTCCCTCACTTGAAGGTTATCCGAGGCATGTCAAAGAGGAGCTTAGTGGATGCAGGCATCATACAGACAGGAGACAGGTACGACTTCGGCATGTGGTACTATGCTCTGGTCACTTGGATTGAGGTTCTGAAGAAATCCGAGACCAAGTGTTTTGAGACAGAGGCAAGTGTTAGAGAGATCCTGGGCAAGGTATTCCGTGTGGCGTCAGAGATCTGGAAGAAGGAAAGCCTAAGGGAGAAGCATTTACAAGCAGAGAACCTGAGAGCCAGGATTCAGGCAAGCTTCTTCCGAGATTCAGGGATGATTAACAAAGGCGATCTTTCGAAGATTGCAAACTTCCTCTCCATTGATGACAACTTCCTCACCCAAGCAGTGGAGTGGGAAGGCATCCTTGCCACATGCGCCGACGATGTGGACCTCATCGACTTCCAGATTGGCGGTTTGCCAAGTGTCACCATGGAGGAGGTCAAGCTCATTGTGTCCAGATACGTTGAATCTTTGAAAGAGGAAAGTGGCCACTCACCTTAGTAAAATTAGCAGCTACGCCACTTGTCACTCTTTCATTTGCTTGAACTGATAGTATTTCGGGAAACCCTAATTAGGGTTTAGGACTTTCAATCTTGGCCCTTGATCACTGTTTGATCTCGGCCATTCATTTATTTTTGAGAAACTATATAAGGTTGCCTCCTCTCATTTGAAAAGTGTGAGGTTTTTGATGTATTGTTGCTTAAGGTCATTTCCAGATAATATATTGCATGTGCGTTGCTTTGTAATCTCTATTATTTGAATGATTTGCATGGTTTCAATTGCCTCAACACTTAGTTAGAATTAATTTAGATTTGCTTTCATTGTTGTTAATTTGAATGAAGGATTTGATAAGTGTCAATTGATGGTGTATTTCCGCTCATACTTTTGGTAAATGGATGATTTCCATTCTATCGTGCAAAGTTAGCTTGAGCCCATCCCTTGTGCATCCCAACATCTTGATCATAAGCACAACCCATTGAAGATTGCACCGGCCTTGTGTAGTTGTCCCTAGTGTGGCGAAGCAAGGTTTGGTTTCTCGAAAGCACCCAGTTGATACCGTCTCTAGAATTCGTAGGATTAGATTAGCCTTCCTAAACCTTATCTCTTTTTCCCTTTCTTTTGAAAGTCTAAATCCCAGAAAAATTCCAAAAAAAAAAGAAGAGCCTAAATTGCTAAATCCATCTAAGTCCAGCAGTTCAAAAATACTTGTCAAACGTAAGTCCCCCTTGAAAATTTCAGCATACACTACCCAAGAAGCTACTCCACTAAAGTCGCTTGTTCGCACATATAGACCTTGGAATCAGTAGTGATTTTTCAGGAGAGGATAGAATACCTTCGGGTATCCTATCCTAATGTTTGGTAGATGATAAAACAGACACCAACACAATCCTTCTTTGCTTGCTAATACTTTGAAGTTTGATGATTGGAAGTCACAATGCACTATGCGCAACCACCAACATTTTTACTTGCATAGAGGTAAGTGTATACCTCTTGAATCCTTGATAGAGTGGATGAAGCTGTATGTGGACCAATTCCTCTTTGTAGTAGAGGAACTAGCAATCTATGAAAGGAGGCGAATGGCAAGCATCTAAATCTAGTGTATCTTTGCCCTATTATGTCCACCACCCAATAGGGTCAGTTTGATAGCTTTCCCTTTAGTAGTGTTTTTAGTAGGTTGTGTACTCCACTCTATAGTAACCATCATCAATTGTAGAGGCTCTTGCACCTCAACATCCTCTCTTAACAAAATGAAATAACTAGCATACCTATTCTCCAGAGGTTTTGAGGAATTTCTTTTGTGAAATATTCTCGATCTACAAAATGAAATTAACTAGGACACAGTTTCCATGGTTTTGAATAATTCCTCCTTGAAAAATTTATTGAAGAGAGCAAGGTGTGGTGGTTGCAAATGAACATCTGAATGTCTCTAGGTTTTACATGCTTCACGCAATATATTTCACCATGTCTTTCAATGTGTTCACATTGAACACATGGGGTCCAAAACTTGTGCTTGTAAGCACCCTCTAGCATTATGCTTGCTAATTTGCACACATTTGTTGATATCACAAGATCTGAGGCCCCAATCTCTTCTATCGTTTCTCTCAAAATGTGAAATTAGAACTCAACATCCTTGTGCTTCTGTAAATAATCAATAGCTTTAAGAAATTTAAAGCCAATTGCACATGTGACTATGGTGTTGATTAGTGACTGATGTCTAATATTAGTCCACTCCTACATGACAATATAGTAACATATCCTAATCCATGTCTGCCTCGTGTTCTCCATCACCATCTCCTTAGAATATTTTATGTCAAGGAAGGGAATGCATAGTTTATGGTTTTTAGGGTAGGGGGTTTAAATATGGGACCAATAGAAGCTACATCTTTGAGTATTGTTTGAAACTTTGAAGTAAAAATAGCGTGATGGAAGACTACTACATCCCATGCCTACATATTGAACATACTTGCAATTGTTCTTTACCTCTTACTAGGACTAGTGTTTCTCCTTCCTCTTATGGAAATATCATCACTACCACTAGCAACCATGGATGGCAAAGGCATAGTTGATGGTGTAGGCTTATTGCCATTGTTACACCATTAGTCCTTGAGTTTGCTTCCATATGCAATCTAGTAACCTCAACCTTCTCATCCTCCTTTATATTTGGACACACATTAACTCCATGTCCTATAATACCCAAGAGATGAGAATAAACCTTAGTGTAGCTCCCTCTAAAATTTGTCTTGTAAATATGACACAAATACACTCTAATACCTCTTGAATTTTTCTTTTTGTCTTTGTCTAGGGCTGTCACAAATTGGAGCAGAGGATTTTTGGAATTAAAACAACCCTTTTCGCAGGTCTTTGAAAAGGTGGAACGGCATCCAAATGGGTTATGTGGCTGTTCTCTTTCACCCACAACACTCCTAAACCATGATGAACACATTAACTTTTCTTTTTTGCAGTTTGTTGTTTTGTGAAAAACTAATGCAAGAGCAAACTAAAAATAGCTAAGTTATCGGTTTGGGTTTGGGTACGAGAACTCAGTTTGTGGGTACAGGCAATTTTGTTCTTGCCCTTGGGTATGTGGGTTTGGGCTCATCTGCATATATACATGTGTGTGTGTGTGTACACAAAATTTTAAAGATTTATACAGAATTATAAAACTAAATACATTTGATAGTATGATACTTAATCATTCATCAATGCCAAATGCTAATTGATAGTTTGGAATGTCAATATTATCATATTATGTCATATGCCATTTAATATATATAACAATGTATCATATATGTCTAGGTTCACTATTCAAATGAAAATCATTACAATTATATAATTGACAATAAAAATAATAATTGTCCTCTATCTTCATCAATCATCAAAAGGATCTAGATCAAGGTCATCATTGTTTGCTTCAAGTTCAAATACAAAATCATTTGAACCCAAACTAGTGTCACTCCCTTCGTTGACCCATCCTTGTAACATTGTTCCTTATGTGTTAGAAGACACAAATTGGTATGAACATAAACCAAGTCTTTTGCTCTTTTTGTAGCCAACCAATTTCCCTTCATTGAGTGGATGAAGGATTATGTACTCCAATTCAGTTCAGCAGTAGAAGAACTTGCAACTTGTTGAAATTGGAGAGAAAACCAACAAAACTTAAAAGTAAATTAAAGAATGTTAAGTGCTAAAGTCTACAATACAAATGTTAAAAATAAGAAGTAAAAAAAAACTTGTGATAGAATCTTAATTGCAAGAGGTTGGAGCAACATATAATCTTTAACATGGAGGTACCACCATGTAGTAGCATCTATTTTGGATTGGTCATTAAGCACAAGGACTATGATTTCTTTCTGAAATAAACAAGCCAAACTCTCTCCAAACATTTTCCACCACTTCAGACTCAATGAAGAGTTTGGTGAATGCCCACTTGTACCCACTAGCAACTTTAGAATCTCTATATAGTGGAGTTCTCCCCGACAAAGAAAGTATATTAGTGCTATAGTACCTGGGAGATAATGCATATGCAAGGAGGTGCAATGGTGTGGTCATATTGTTCCAATGATGAAGAATGATTTTTTTCCACCCTTTTGAAAAATACTTTTTTGGGGTCATTCTCTTTTCGTGCTATTATGATTTTCATTTTTTCTATCACGGTGTCCATGCCATCATAGAGTTAACCCAAACATGCTGTATCTATATCAATAAACTTGATCATACTCATGGTAGGCCCAGTGAAATTCAAGACATTTTCCATACGATCCCACCAATTGTCATCCAGGATCAATGACTTAACCTTTTGGTCCTTTTTGAATTTGACTACTTCCAAGCACCCCATTGGTTACTAATAACCATGGCATTCAATGCCTCTTTCATCTTCAAAAGCCGTCTCATCACTATTGTATGTGATGCAAACCGGGTCTCAACAATCTAGGATCATGTAAAAAATATTAAATATGTCAATAACAAATTAAAAAATATTATATACATGTTAAACATGGCATAAATAAAATAAAATAAATAAAATAAACTTACCCTCAACAATTCCAATCTCGAGAATCTCCTAAAAATGGCTTGTGACATTTGTGGTTTGTCATAAACATTTGGATCTCCTCACCCCCTTGGTATATTTTCTTCACCCATTGTATTTGAGTGCCAATGTCTTGCATCACTAGGTTAAGGGAGTTTAAGTTGCATGGTGTCCAAAAAATGTGTTCATCCAAAGCACTTGCAACCTTGCAAACCTTTGCATTGCCTGTAATGATTTGAACAACATTTTGATGATCCACCATCTCTATGGACTCAATGAGAATTTTGGAAATGAACTTTGCATCTTTGATTTGCCTCTCACAATCAACTGCCCTAAAAAACATTGCTCCTTTAGGGGACATTGCAATAACATTTATTAATGGACGGTTTTTGCAATCTTTCCATGCGTAAAAAACAATAGAAACACCTGATTCAACCCAAGGCTCTCTAATCGGTTTGAGTGATGTCTCTACAAAATTCTGCTCTCTTGCCAATAAGGTGTTGCACACCTTTTCATACCAAAGACTTGTGAAACTAGAAGGTGCACTATTGATTGTCACCACCATTTCTTGCCAATATGTTGATCTCACCAAGTTGAAAGGAAGACCATTGACATTGACATAGATGCAACGTGCAATTTTTTTCTTCGCAATATCTCTGGGATCCATTTTAAATGCCTTGTCTAATGGGCCTTTTTTGTAGGCAAGATTGGGATTTTCTATTTCAGCTTGCATAGGGGGTATCTCCAAGAAAGGATGTTGGGAGGCCATTATTGGTTGATGATTTGTGGGTAAAGTCATTGGGTTTTTCTTTGCGGCCAAATGAGCTCTTAGTTTTTCTCTCTCTAACATTCTATCAACTTCTTGTTCTCCAATGAATCCTGCTATTTGTGTGGCAGACAACTCTTTCTTATTTGGCTCTTCACACATTTTAATCCCTTTCGTAGGGGGGACACAAAAGTGAATTTGCATTTGATAATACGAGCACCTATAATTGGCTTTACAAAAATTACAATTTCAAATATACCCCCCATCTCCTAAAAGTTGTTCAAGCATTGTAGTATAATTCCATAAAGAAGATCCTTCATCAATTTTAAATTTTTGGTTTTGAGTCTTTTGACTCCCACCCACTGAACTTGAAATTGTTGTCATTTTTTGCTATTATAAGACATTACGCATTTTTAAATTAGGAAAAAATAAAAATAAATGCAAGATTTCACTATGTACAAGCTAATGAAAGTATAAAAAAACATTATAACAAAAAGTAGAACTTGAAAAAGTTCTTCAAAAACTTGAAAAAATTCATCAAAATCTTGAAAAAACTGATTAAAAGACTAGAGAATAGGGATAAATGCTTACCTTAAATGATTGAATCTCCTCTCTTCAATCTCTTGTCCTTCCTTTAAGCTTTGGCTGGTAAAAAATAAAAGCAAATGAAAGAATTACTTACCTCTTCTTTCTGTTTTTCTATATTGCTCAATTCTCACTAATGCTGCCCTAGTTTAATTTCTCCAATTGCACCTTCAAATCTTAAATGATATTTTCCCTTCAATTTAGCAGCAACTTTTTTTGGCATGTAAAATGAATTAGAATGGAAGGGGAGTATTTGTTTACTCATTTAGGACGTGTGGTGTGGGAATTGATAAAAAAATTATTTAATAACTAATGTGATTTATTTTGGGTTTATTTTTTTCAAATTGAGTGTTTTGAGATGTCATTGATTTGTCTAGCCGTCGCAGGGATGGCCAGGGAATTTTTTTTATTTTTCTTTTTCTTTTTGGGTATGGTTGGTGGATATTTTTGAAGTGTATGAATATGGGGCAAGAAATGTTGTAGTCGGCATAAAATGCCTATTGTTATATTTGATAATATTTGTTGTCTGGCAATGTAATAATTATTGTTGTCATTTGGGTAGTTGTGTCTGTTAGTTGACGGTTGTGTTCCTCTCGGCAACCGTCGAGTCCTTTAAATATGTTGTGTACCGCCAAGGAAAGTAGTATGGTATAGTCGGATCAATTGTAATCCTTGGTCGACCATCTCCGGTCTTCCTCTTTGTAATAATTTCATGTGTGAATAAAGATATATTTTACTGCTGTGTTTTGGTATGCATTATCATTTGTATTATTATTTCTTGTATTTAATTTATTCGATATAGCAGTAAACAAATGTTCTTGGGGAACATAGCTTTTTTTTTCAGCATGTTTGTTTTCATCTTTCTTTAACTGGTCTAACTATCTTAATTGGGCTTTAGAGTCTTAAAGGTTCTCAATTAGGCTGTCTTAGGTGAAACCATAAATGCTCTCCAGTTATTCCCAATTCAAGCAAATATAGGGGATCTTGATTTGGTTCACCAATGAGGGGTTTGATTCATTCCCTAGACTTTTCAGTGTTCTTATACTGATTTTTCTCTTTTGCAGCCAATGGATAGGTTCAAGTGTTTTCTTCATCTTATTTTGATCAGATCTATGTAATTCTTGAAAACTGATGTCATTTCTTAATTTTTCCCCTTTATTTCAGCATTTGCAACCTCAAGCTGCCCAATCTCAGATGACATGGAATTGGTTTCTGTTTCAGAAGCAAGTATTTGACTGATATTAGTATCATATGGATGGTTTTCCTTACTTTTTGTTTTGTTGTCTGCTTACTCTGCAGTGTATTATCACTTGTATGACACTCAAAATGTAATGTCCCCATTTTGCGAGCATCAGAGTTTGTAAGAATTAGCCTATCATTTGACCCTCGTAGGCTAACAATTATTGATAGAGGACCTCGTGTGGCAATTACTTGGTGATTAGAGACATTACTCTTCAGCTGGATTCAAGTTTTGGCCTTTGCACAGGTTTTTTTGATTCAGATTGACACACTTACTATTTATAGTAAGTTACTATTTTGGGAGAGTCAGGGTTCCTATTAATAGAAAGACACCTGAGCAGAGCTTATTGGCAGTGTTGACCTTGATTGGGCCTTTGCAGCTATTTCTAGACTCAGTTCCACATACTTACTATTTATAGTAAGTCACTATTCAGGGTTTCTATTTTTAGACAGGCATCCAATCACATGGAGAACAGGGAGAGTCGACTCCTGGCTCAGACGGCTTAGCAATCAGACAAGTACATCAAGAGATATTAAAGTTTAAGTGACTTAAGTGATTTATTTAATATTTTAATATTATTATGAAGTTCTAAAGTCACTTTAATATAATAAAGTGTGTTAAGTGAATAATTTAATGTGGGAATAAATCTTTTATCCCACATTGGCCAGGAAGGTGTTTGAGCTCTCTTAAGGAAAGAATAAAAGGAAAGGCAAGAGTTCATTCTCGGCATCCAGTTGATGAATAGTATTTTGATTGATTTTTATTGTGGAGCCTAGGGCTTTCGCAATTTTCTTCTTTAATCATAGGAAACGAAAACTTCCTATTGATAGCAATTTTGAAGGTGTGAAATAACCCCTGAATTATTGCAGTTGTGGGAAAGAATACTTCAGTTCTTTCATTTGTGCAAATTGGTGAAGTTTTTTACAAGGGTTTGAAGTTTATTGTTGGCGAACATTTATAATTGGTTGTGAATCATCCTTCTTTGGCACATGGAGTTATATCATTCTTGTTGGGAGAGATTATCAACAAATTATTCAAGGTTTTAAGAGCAGATTGCAAGTTTGTTCTTGCTGCTACAGTGTGTATGAACAGTGCGCGTGAACAGTGCCGTGAATAGTGCGCTACAGTGCTGTGAACAGTGCACATGAACAGTGCGCTACAGTAGTTGGAGTTCTATAGAAGGGGATTTAGAGAGGTTGAACAGCTATATATATGTGACAAGGGATTTGCATATGAGGAGAATCAAACCAATATATCAAGGCAGCCATTGAAATACCAGGTTTTCTATCTATGGTCATTGTATTAGAAAATCATTACTTCATTGCATCATTTTCTATTATGATTATATCATGAAATATTTGGAGGTTGCATATGTTTAATGGAGATATAATTTGCATATTCCACATTCAACATTGATCAGCCATTTAGCTTTCATGCCAATTGTTTGCTTAAATGCCTAATGGCTGTAGGTGTACTGTGGGATGCATGACAAGTGTTTGTCTTAATGTCAACTAGCTGTACTAGTTAATTTCAGTCATTACATATGTGTGGAAAGGTCTAAAACAGCTAGTATATCATTTCTATAACAACTTTGCATTGTTAGAAGCTTTCCATAACTTCATTTGCAGCCTACAAACCCAAAGAAGACAAATAAAGAATTCACTACAGCGGCTTCAAACATTGTATGCCAAATGTTTGACAATATTCCTTGGTGTTCATATAAGCAAAACAGGGTCAGATTAGCCAAGGGATATTACACAAAACTCTCGTTCAGGAACAGTTGCATATACTTCTCACATCGTCAAGTGTTGTTGCCAATGAGACCATTATATTCAGCCTTATGGATTCTCTTTAAGTAGCTTGGAAATTACACAGTGTAACAGCAGAATACAACATCAATAATAAATTATCTATAACTGCAAGTAACAGCAATAGATAACAAGGGGACAATGTACATGGGAAGGAATCTAAAGTTACTAAAAGTTGCAACCTCTGATTGATATTGTTTCAAAATAATAGTAAATAACTATTTTAACTTCTTCAAATATTTCTTTGTGGCTTAAATCAAAACATAACTACTTGGTATTAACTATACCTAAACTCAGGTACCACCTAAGCTGCCTCCTGACTGGATAACTTTGTATATCATTCTCAGCAGCAGTTGGAATTTTTACAGTGATCTTCTATATGGCACTATGTGTTGAATTTGCAGACCATGGTAAGTAGATTCTGCTCTCAGAAAATTAGCTCTTAACTGTAATGTAGCTTAAAATGAAAAGCTCCAATCAAAGCAGCAGATCTCAGTATTGCCATTACACATACACAGCGTGCTGAAAATATGGACAACATATACTCATAAATCTGAACCCTCAATATTGCATCTATCTTCAATTAAAATTGAAAAGAATTACACTGCACTAGCTTGACACTCAAATATGTGTTCTCGATCTGTTTTGATGGTGCAGTCCAGGTCTCTTTTTCAGAATAAGAGAACTTCAGGGTTTACAATAAAATAATCCCCATCTTAATGGAGCACCTAGGCTATGAGAAGAGAAATCCTAATTTTAAAAACTAAAGCAGAAAAGCTTCTAAAGGAAAAAAGTGTAATTCTAAAATATGATTAGCAGCTAGCCACAGAATTCAGAATCCAATCTTAATATAAGGAAAACAAGTGTTGTCATGTTAAAAGATACAATAACTGTATCCTGCTAAAAATAAGAAAGCAAAAGTAACAAAAAATATAAAATTGAATTCTGTGCTAAATTTGGTGAGTGCGTTCTGGTGAAGAACAACTGCCAAGAAACAGGTACAGAAAACTAATAGCAGGCTTCAGATAAAAGGATATTTTGTTGCTTCATTAGCTGTTCGTGCTGAAGTTCTTGATATTTTATTAAAGTTTTCCCCTAGAAGAAGTTACTTCTATTATATGTTCCTGAACTGTGAATATTTTCAAAGTAATTATTTGATTGAATTCATTTTCTATGTTGTTCTTGGCTTATATCAATACTGAAAGTTTACACTGATAATGCTATTATTTTTGGAAAGTGGGCAAATTATTTAATTCTAAATCACAAGAGTTGCAGCACAACATAAATATAGATTAACTGCCTTCCAACAGGTAGCCTAGCAGTAAAGTTGGATAACCAAGATTAACCAGGTAATATAATACAGACTGCCTGCCCCATCAATATTTCCATGATAAACTAAAGTAAAATTAAAAATCAATAAAAGCTTCGACAATATCCAGCTTACAACTACTCTGTAAACTAACATAGTCTATCCAAAGTTACACTATGATTTAGATAACAACAAAAGCATTGCAGACATGCCTCCTTATCAGCTCAAACATGATTAAAAAACCAATGCCTAGCAGTAAACTAGATGTCAAACGTGACACAGGGCCTATCCCAATGAAAGTTTTAGCCTGCTTTAACACCTGCTGGGTAGCTCGAGCTTCACCTAGGTTGTTGCAGCTTATTCAAGGCCCCAGTTAAAACCAAAACTAGAATTTCCCGTGGCATCAGGACACAACACTCTGGTTCCGGTTGGATCCAGATTTTCCATGCATCTGTATTCAATTTGACCCAAGGATGATTTAGGTAGACTGTTTTACTTTGTGAGCTTATCAGCATTCCTTTCATTTGGTGATTATTTCGGTGATTCTCCCAATGTTTTATTTCCGTCTTGAAAATTATTGGTTTCTTATCATTTGATTTTTTAAATATTTTATAATTTAATGAATCTGTCTTCCACAAGTATGCATCCCTGGGGTTGTGTGTGATGTCGCTGATGTGCCACCGATGTGCCAGAGTTAAAATGAATGTCCCAATTTCTCAAGACTGGACAGCCTGCTCCATTTGGTGCATAAAAATATAAAAGACAACTTTTAAAGGAAAATATGCTAAAACCCCCTTCAAAGCTAAAAAGGGGGTGTCATTGCAAATTCAACACACTATTTATTTATTAAAATTTTAGCTGTCTTTACTTTGTTTAATCTATTTTAATAGCTGTCATTTCATTGTACCCCTTCTATCTCCAAATTTCAGCTGCCTTAACTTTGTTTAATCTATTTTAGTAGCTGTCACTTCATTGTCTCACATCCCCGTCCCAAAAGTTCGGAGAAACACTGGTAAACGTAGATTAAATAAAGAGAGAAGATGCTGATGTGCCACTCTAGTATTAATGAGGATTTACCTTTGGAGATGCTCAATGGGCAGGTCTCAATACCCTTTATTGAAGGCATGACTTATCATATCACAGATCAAATCCACTCATTTCAAATGTTTGTGTATCCTTTATCAGTCTTGACCTCTTGTTTTTTTTCTGCTATTTTTATGCTGATAATGATTAATGTTTTGTATATCATAAAACCAGGAGATGGGCGAAAAATCATTTTAATAATATCAAGGAAGCGTTTTCTTTAAGTTATATGCATATAGAAAATGAAGATACATCTTGTGTATATAAATGATGAAAATTGCTTTCCTTTTTTTGTGAAGGATCCTTGGTGGAACCCAGCTGTTGAGGAGCAGGCTATAATGCGCATTCATCGCATTGGCCAAACGAAATCAGTTTCGATCAAACGTTTTATTATGAAGGTGCATCACTGAGTAACATATTACTTGAATGTTGCTTCTGAACATTAGATTCGACATTTACTTGGCATCTTTGTTTAGACAGTTCTTTACATATCTTACAGAGATAGTTATTGTTATAACTAAATGGATATGACCATTTGATAGACTTTCTTTAACTTCCATGCAGGATACTGTAGAAGAGAGGATGCAGCAGGTTCAAGCACGTAAGCAACGGATGATTTCTGGAGCATTGACAGACCAAGAGGTTCGATCTGCACGGATTGAGGAGCTGAAAATGCTGTTTACGTGATGGTGTGATCAAGATCTACCGTTTTCAACAGTTGCGGATGTTAGTAACGTGTAAATGTTTGTTATATTATTAGTTGATTTCTTGACCTTTTCCTCAAGATAAAGTATACTGTCTCACTTATGGTTGAGGAAACTTTCAAGAAAATGGACGATAAAGATACAAAGCTTGCAAAAAAGAGCTCAACATTTAAGGGTATCATGCTATTACTTGGTGGGGACTTCATGTTCTGGAGTTTTAAGCCTTAACAATTCTATGAATAAGGTTGAGCATGGAGGTTTGTGGAAATGGGAGCTGATAATTAAAGGACGAAGTTCGACCTCCTCCTTGCAAACTAGAAAGGCCATGTAAAGTATGTAACGATACGCAACCTAAATAGAAGAGTTACGAATATTTCAAGGAAAATGTATCTCGCCCCTTTTTTATTATGTAATTTTTACGATTCAAGTTATTCTTCAGGGTGCCCGTTGTATTTTACTTACCTATAATCGAAAATCTGTCTGGAAATGTTGGGCAGTCAACATTGAATCTTTATGTCAATCGTCTACTTTGGTTGCCCTTACCGGTGGTAGGATGCCCAACTCATAAGAGACAAGCTTATGGTTTAGAACTGAATTGCGGAGTTCAAAGATACCACAAGGATATGAAAATGCAAGATTTGGAAATAGAATATTCAGTGGCATTTTTCTTGCAAAGTTATTTATTCCTTTGAGGTTACTCGTTGGATACTTGTGTCTAAGTGACTTGTTTTCTCAAAGTTCAGAGTTGTAATTTTTCTGTAAGCTTGGTTTGAAGTTAGGTTTCACTTACGGGGAGGTATTTTAGGTAATGTATTAACTTGGTAGAAGACTATAGAGCAATCACGATTGATACAACAAATTAAGACTGTCCATGACATTAAAATTTAATTGAGCTATGTTGGTGCCTGGCGATGCTCACTGTCTAGAATTCAACTGGATGTGGCAGCTTGCAGGGAACTGAGAGTACACTAAAATCACTAGTTAAATCATGTCCCCTAAGTTGGCTGGATGCCAACATCACAATTTAACCAATTTAATTTACTTAAAAAATTATGCTACAAACATTTAAAAAAAGATTCCGGCATTTTGATTTGCGGGGCAAATTACTTGAATGCAAGGCTGGTAAATGTTTCAACTTATAGAACTATCACAATATTTTAAGAAATATCTTCAAAATTTTGAACAATGAATCAGAACTTAGGATCAGTAGAAATGGAATCCCATATATCTGATATATTTTTCCAATGCTTATAAAATTTGAACTAAACACCCAATAATTTTTGGGATTTCTAGCATCAGTTACGATTGAATTCGTAATTGTTCATCAATGATCTGTAAATGGATCAGAACATGAGTTTGTTGCACTTCAACTCTAAATAAAAGTTCAATCATATTTTGATGGCACCCAAATTGAATGTTTTTATTTGTATGGATTTCTCTTGAAAAAGTGCAATTTTTAAAATTATCACGATTCAACTAAGTATTCAAAAGTTTACCGATAAACTATTCACAAAGTTTGAAACTTTACCGTTATCAGCATTTGTTTATTGGCCATTCTTGCTTACTTAAGTAAACCACAACCGCTAAAAAAGGCAAGCTACCGTACCCATGGCAACAAGAGATAGCAAATAACACTATATGGAGGCCAACTACATGTAAACTATGTAAAGAAAACTATGTAAAGATTAAACGAGCAGAGAAAACAAAACCAAGAACATAATAAAAGCAGATAACAAGAGAGAGAACAAGAGACAACACATGATTTATAGTGGTTTGGCAAATGCCTACATCCACTCTCAAGTAGAGAATTATCTTATTAACCAAATATCCAATTACACACAATTCATAGATTGCACACATTTATACATTCATATTCAAATATGAATCAAAGAGTCGAGGGAGCTAAAAGGTCATGTGACCGTTGGGCTTCACATCCCAACAATCTCCCCTGTGAAGACCAATTGACACAACCATGCATTGTGACATCCATGCTTACATTTCAAAACTCACATTACAACCAGCCCGCAAGACTTTAACCTTGCGAACTCTTGTTCACATACGTTGTGGATACGCCTTCTCAGTCAGAATTAGAAACTCTTTCATCCAACACATCTCGTTCAGGCATGAAGAGTCTTGACGCATCAATTCTCATGGTTGCCTCACTGCCCACATCAGTAGTAGTCATAATAGGACTTTTCCCAGCTTTAAACTCTATTTAAGACCCAGTCTCTTTCAACTTGACTTTTATCACCGTGGATGGACAATGTTGGCTAGCCATCCATGCGAACCTGTTTAGTACCCTGATCACATCCCTTCTTGGTTTCCATAAAAATCAGATTCCGACTTCCATCCATTATCTCCTCAAGAAGTTTGATCAATCTCGTATATTTCTCATACTCAGAAACAACCTCCACAATCTGGCCTATTGAATGGTTAGCCTTCGAATTTGGTGAACCGATGATCACCTTGTATGGATTATGTAAAAATTGCCTTGCTTGTTGTTCGACTTCCCTTGGCCAAGTAGCACTCCACAATAGTGTCTGCCTATCTAGACGAATTTGAGATACAATTTTTCTTATATGTGGTTCAAAACCCATGTCTAGCATGCGATCAACTTCATCTAATACAAGATATGTCACCCTCCGTAGGTTTGTGTGCCGTGCTTCCAACATATAAATAGGTCGGCCAAGAGTGGCAATTACAATCTCAGCCTTGACCCCCTCGTGAATTAGTATGGTGGCATCCCCCTCAGTCTCTTGGTTGAACATAATGAGTGAGCTTGGTCCTAACTTCCTGTCCTTCGAATTCGATAGGGAAAATGAGATTTTCGGGTGCTTGGAAATACCGTTGTCAGTTTTTCCTATCGTTTCCAAAAAACTCAAAGTGAATTCCATCTCTGCCACACTCTTGTAGTGTATCGTCTTCAAGACCAAATTTGTCTGCGACATCTAACAGATTCCACCCGACGTCAACTCCACATCCAACTGCTCCTCGCACATGACATCAACAACATGCTCTTTTGTCACACACGCAGTATGGAATGTTATCTTCAACATAACTTCACACAACACCATAGGCTCATGAACTCTCATATGACTGCCAAAGTCTCGTCCCTTTTGACAAATTGTGAGAGAGTTCTAGTTGCCCGCCACTACGGAGATCATACACTACCTTGCTTCTTCGACTTCTGAAATTTGAGTTCAACACATGGTATCCCTATCCATCTCATTCTTTCGAGCTTTATGAACACTCGCGGTTGGACTCTCCTTTGTACTTACCAAAACCACGACTTCTGCAAAGTCCTCTGAAGCCTTACCAGGGCCAACATTATTTACATAAATGACTTTTGCTTCTGATTGTGTGCCATTGAAAACTCCCAACACCTCTGGAAACATGGGCATCGTGAGACTTTGACCACCTTGCTTCTCCATGACATTGTCGTTTGGACTCCACTCCTGGTTCTCCTTCAACGAAGGAAACATCAACATGTCATCAATGGCGTGTGCAATAAATTCTGCTTGCTTTGGGCCATCTGTGGGAATCCTCTCATCGTTCAACAAAATGAACTCCCCAGTTCTTTACGTATTATTCTGCAACATGGGTTCAACCATTTCTGCAATCTCCATCTCGAAGGGTTGTTTATTCTTCGAGGCCTCTACAATTTCATCCAAGTCATTTTCCGATTCTTCTTCTTGGCAAGGCATCTCTTCTTCATTTTTCAAGCCATCCCACCAATGTACGTGATGCTTCATTTTAGCCTTCACTTGCACAATTTTACCCTCCACCGAGTCTAAATTTGCAAGAAATTCTTCGATGACTGAATCAGTGTCTTCATCTTTTAGTTGCCTTTCAGCCTTCTTGAAAGACCAACAATTTCTTTTGACGTGGCTTCGCTTGCCACAATACCAACAACTAGTTTCTCTAATTTTGAACTTCTACATCTTCTTGAGAATTTTCAATCCTCTATCTATCTACCTTTCCATCTCTGCTCAAGCCAACTGTGGCTTTGATGCCAATTGTAAAGATTATACAAGCAGAGAAAACAAATAAAAGAACAAAATAAAAGCAGATAACAAGAGACAACACACGATTTATGGTGGTTCGGCAAATGCCTACATTCACTCTCAAGTAGGGAATTATCTTATCAACCAAATATCAAATACACAGTTCATAGACTGCACACATATTTATACATTCATATTCAAGTATGAATCGAAGAATTGAGGGAGCGAAAAGGTCAAGTGACCGTTGGGCTTCACATCTCAACAAACTAGTGGTGCCTTACACTCTTACGAGATACCCTAGCATGCTTGCACTGAACACTTGATTGCTCCGCCTTCACTCATTGTTAAAGATATTACCATAAAGCAAATGTAATTAATGCTATTATAACATGATTTGTTGACAAAATTTAAAAAAGCTAGGAGTTAGATACTAACTTTGGGCAAGATAATGAAATCATGGAGGGTGTTCTTGTATATGTTTTTCTAGATCTTACCAACTATGTTTGTTGTAAGAGAATCCTACTCCGTTCCCACATTGGCTAAATAATTTGTAGCATTCACACCACCTATTTCATAAAATAGTTAAAACATTAGTTAGGACTGAATTGTTTTTGTAGAGTAATTGACACTATTAGGGAGTCTTTCTCAATGAACACGTTTTTGAAATTGAGAGATTTGTACTTATTTGTGTTATTAATTTTCACAATACAATAGTTTTATTGCTAAAGAATAAAAGTTCTCAAAACAATAGTTTTATTGCTAAAGAATAAAGGTTCTCAATACAATAGTTTTATTGGTGAAGAATAAAAAGATTCACAATACATAAACTAACATTTGAATCTCTCAAAATAACTATAGAAACCCATCAATATATAACTTATACTCTCTTTTGAAAAACACAATATAACTATTTTTACATCAAAAGATATCATATTTGTTCATCATTTCACTTTAAAATTTATTATATTATTATGTTATAATTAATATTAAATTATTATTATATTATGATATTGTAATTAATATTAAATTATTAGTAAGAGATGATTATATTATTATGTTTTAATATGTAAATTATTAAATTTTATTATTATAATATTTTTATTGTATATTTCTTCTTGTCCTTGTATTCTTGCACTTTATGTAGGGACATTTCAATCCCATAATTAATAATATTAGATTGAGATAATTAGAAGTTAATTGATTGCATGATGGAAATAAACAAATTGATTAATGTGTTAAAACTCATAGCGAGTGGTAGTTGAGAGGTGGAAGTGAAGATATAGAGTATTAAATAATTAAAAATATTTAATTGAGTGCATGAGAGGACAAAATAAATAAAACTAAATTAAAAATAAATAATTTTTTTTTTTCACACATTAAGTGTCACAAACACGTCAAATTGAATGCTTGTAGTTTTTATTGACGAACATCTTTGCATTCATATGTGAGTATAAACATCATAGAACTAATTGCATGATTGATTGATGTGTTAAATTTAGAGAGTTGAATTGAGAGGTGGAAGTGAAGATATAATTAGTATTAAATAATTTAAAATTAGTTAATTGAGTGCATGGAAGGAGAAAATAAATAAAACTTAATTAAAAAATAATAAAATGGTTTTTTGCTTTTTATGCATTTGAGTGTTCCACATACGCCAAATTCAATGTTTCTAGTTTTTATTGATGGACATCTTTGTATTCATATTTAAGTATAATAGGCCTTCGACGTAACAATTGATCAATAAGAACTATAAGTTATAATAACTAAATATCCTAATAATTTGAAAATTGATCTTAGTAGTTAACTAAGGTCTACAAATTGTCAAATTAAGATTGTAAAAATAAATTTGCAATTTTTGTTTGAGCAACAAGCTTAGAATTAGTCATAATCAACAATTAGATATTTATGAAACTCAAACTTGCAATCAATGAGACACAAGATACTATGCATTGCAACACATTTTTTTTCACACTCTCTAGCAGAGGTAAGTGTTTCTCTTTAGAGAGTGGATAAAGAAATATGTGGACTAATTCCTCTTAGTAGTAGATGAATTAAAAACTTGTGAGAGAAGTTGAATGACAAGTGTGCACAATGATTTTGGAGGTCTATATATTCACCACCAATTAAATGGCTTGGTTGATGTCAAAGTATGCCTAGTAATCCTTGCCAAAGACTTGTAGCCTTCTAGTTCTATAAAATTAATCCACTCAACTTTGATCAATGGAGCTTCATTTGGAATAAACATCTTTTTAAAGGCTTTCATGAGGCCATTCCTCACCTCATGGTCATCAATGGAAACAATTCTATTGAGTTGGATTAAAAGCGTACACAACAATGTATAAAGGGGTGTAAAAATTCTCACCTTTATTGGATGGTGGTGTGTGTTGATGTTTAAACTCTTATCCTGCTATTAAACTTGTGCTCATAGAGGGCGGGGATAACTTTAAGAAAGCACCCCCTCAGCAAAAGTGTAAAACCTTGGCGAATCAGGCGTCATTTTGGTGGGGGGGGGGGGAATATTCATATTGATGGCGAATTTTTTTTTCAAAGTAGGAAAAAGAATTAATTTGTATTGGCAATTTTTTTTCTATGGTATGAAATTTCCATAAAATTCTGGTGAATAATACCTTGTTCTGTGGGGAAAATATATATTGTAGGAGGCGAATGTTTTTCGTTTAAAGGAACAAATATATGTGTATGGGAGAAAATTTTTACGTTGGAGGAAAAATTATTTAAGTGTATTGACGATTTTTATCCACCGTTTGAAAATGATTTAATTTGTTTGGCTAATGTTTCATTATTTATGGAAAAATATATATTTTATTGGTGATTTCATGAATTCATTGCCATTAATAGACAAGGCACATCACATCACATCACATCACATTGAGTCCGGACTTTGCACATGTATCGATAAGCGCGACCTCATTGGCACGTCACACGTACCTAAAATCCATTAATGATTTTAAACCGTTCGATGATCGTAGATCAATGACTAAAGTTTTATTTCGGCCCAAATTTTTGAAGAGAACATAGTTCTCCAGAAAGTGCCCAGAATGGAATTGGATTCAATAGACATGTATCAAGTGCCACAGTCGATAATGTTGGTCATTTAATATATGTCTTGTCACTAATTGCAATCTACTCTGCCCCCACGACTTCCAATATGGTATTTGGTACTGGTTTAGAGCTGTTTCCAATTTCACACACTAGTGCAATTATGGGAAAGATTTGCAGAGATATATAAAAGATTTAAATTTTTTTAAAGGAATTAATATGGTTAGAGAAGGAATTATTACAATCAAGAGCTTCAACTATTTATAGACGATCTCTGCTTCTTTCATCTTCAATTAGCCTTCAGTAGATAAATCGTTGGAGCTCACGGTAGTTAAATTTTGCCTATGGTTTAGGTCTATAAGCTCAAGCTGTATAATTTGGTATTCTGATTTCTTAAGATGGACACTCCTATCCGCTTGAGAAGCATTTCTGCGGAAGACCAGAGGGCCCTTTTGGGCTCCGTTAGAGACCCAACCCTCCAATCAGTCTGTAAGGAGGTTGGGATGTTCACTAATGAGGCTGTGAGGATGGTGTTGGGCAGAGAGTTTCTGCGAAATGAAAATAGATACCGTGTTAACACGGGCGTTATGTCTCGGTTCTTGGCGTCTCTTCTGGACCTTAGAGGAGACAAGTTGGACATGTTGTTGATGTTAAGGAAGTTGTTTAAAGAAGACTTCCTTGGAGACGACGTTACTGTTGTCGTCTTTGCAGAAGTAGGGGTGGGGATCCCTTGGGCGAATGAATTAACCAAGCTTCTCCTCCCTGACCAAACAATGGACAGGTAACAATTTCTTTTGAACATGAATGCGGATCAGTTGACGTGTCATAGGAAATGGGCGCAAATTGGTAGGGACTTTATCTGGAAATGGTTTCTCTTGGATGACTTTCCAGACTATAGTTGGCTTGAAGAATTTTCACAACTTATAATGTCTGAAGAATTCTACATAGAGGGAGGGCAATATTCTTAGGGTAAACCATGAATGTGTCCACTGTCTGTGCCCTCGACCTGACCCCCTAGTAGTTTTGTTTTTTGGCCATTTCCTCGTAACCTCACTCATTTTGGTTTTATAGTTTTTAAGGGGCTCCGACATGTAAAAATTGTAAATTTGTGATACATATATATTAACGCTAATTTTACAAATTCTAGTTTGTTTCAGTTTGGCTCTTATGGATATAAAAATGCTTTCTATTTCATTTTATTATTTGTTGCTGCCATCATACCATGTCAGGATACTTAGCATAATCATTATGTTTTGAAATAACTTAAATAGTTATTAATTTGTGTGGATATAAGATTTAATTTTCACCTTAAAAAAATAGCAGATCTATTCTAATTTATTCTCTAAAGTTAAAGAACAAACTCAGTGTCACTTCTGAGACAACCTTTTCTAAAAGATATTTGAAGTTCTTGACAAGGAAGTATTTGAAAAAACATAATGTTAGGGATTGGCTGCAAGTGATAGCATCCAATAAGGATCACAATGTCTTAGCTCATACATTTTTTTTGGTCTATGAGCTACATTATTTTAATATTTTGTTAAACAATGGAAATAAATTTAATACTGTGATCTTTTTTATGTAATGTTTCTTCCTCTATATTTAATATATATAAAAAAATGAAGTTCGTTTCATTAATTATTTGTACATTGATTATCATTGATTATAAATATAAAAAAAAGATGTTTATCTCGTGAAAAACAAGTGAATTTAAAGTCCAACTAACTTGTAATTTTTTCTGCATAATTTCAATATAAAAAAAAAGTCCAACTAACTAGGTATATGTACATTGAACATCGAAAAATACATGTCATTGAACACCGACACAAAATAAAGGCTATGGTCCATGGGACGATGAAGTGTCAGGTGACGTGGCGTTTGGGTGGCAAAAATCCTATGTATAATGAGACCCATGAGAATTGACAACGAATATGTAGTGATATTGCCTTATGGTACAAACATAACTGAAAGCGAATGGTTAACATTTAGCCTTTAGGCGGCTTTAATGCCGGCTTGTGCGGACGAATTGTGCAGTTGAACTAGTACATGCGAAGGAATGATGGCATAGTTTGTGATTAATGTCGATGGCCACCGCCATTAGATGTCAAAAATTAGAATTGAGTGAGATGTGTTTAAAGCTTGGGTGGATTGGAAGTCTTGGTATCATACTGTCGACACTTGCAACATTGTCTTGGGTTTCTTAAGCAACATGGAAGCCAATTTCTCCTTCCATACTGATAAACAATTAGTCCCATTTCTCAGATGATTTACATATAAGAGGTTGAAAGATTTGTTCTTGTTTAAGGATGAGCGACTCTACGAGAGTGTGCAAATGCTATTGGGAGAGGAAATTTTCCATGTAGGTCATCACTATAGGACAAACATGGAGGCATATTCATTGATTTCCGCTTGGGTTTCCAGTTTGAGGACAAGGTAAAAAATGCCTTGAGAGTTGTAATTGATTCAAACTACCTATTAAATCTGGATAGTGTGTGTGCTCGTGTGGTCCCGAAGGTGGGCATTGTTCCTGAGGCAGGGGTGGCTGGTCTGGTGGCGTTGCTACCACTCATTCGATGGGCTGATGATGATTTGAAGGCAAAATGAAGAGCTCTTTCTTGGCACTGAAAAACTTATAAGGCACTGAGAGGGGGAGGGGGTGAATCAGTGCAAACAAAAATAGTAAGAATCTGATTACCAACTTAAATAACTTAAAACTTATCAAGCATATAAGAAATATCAACACATATGCAATCACCCAATAAAGCAAATTCCACACAACACAAGATATTTATACGTGAAAACCCAAAAGGGAAAAACCACGGTGGGAGTTAATACCCATAAGATTCACTATCTGCAGAATATAAATCTTGACCGGTTAAGGTCTTACAAATATGCCTTGTTAGGAGTAGAGCCGGTTAAGAGTCACCCGGTTAAGGGTTTTCAATGATAAGCCATGTTAGGAGCTATGACCTGTTAGGATCAACCTCATGTGAGGATTTGGAACTCAGATATTGAGTCACCCTATTAGGGGGTTTACAATGTAAGGCCTGTTAGGACCTATCCGATTAGGGGATTTTACTACTACAAACTATTAGGAAAACAACAGTGAAAATATCTTCATATAACTCCTTCTGTGTCTGGTAAGATTCGCTTTAGATCCTCAAAAATTCAACTACACTTCACTATAGAGCTTCCCTAATACCACACTTTCACATTCACAATATTTGCTAATGATTTCTCTCTTTTCACACATTGACTTGATACCTCATCATACTTTTTATAGACACTTACTTTTAGTTGGCTACGACCTTGGAACAATTTCCTAGGTTCAATGAATCTAGACAAACTTGCATTGCACACATTACTTATGTCAGCCACCGACATAAGAAATCAAAACCGATGTCGTTTTACCGATTTAAGTGAGTTATATCACTACCGATTAAGTGTTCTTCCACTTTATCTGCTCTGTACATGAAATATCGCTCACCCGGTTGAATCTACTAATGCGGTTGTGAACATAACTCCAAATACCTATCTCCAAAATTGCTTTGAAACCACATTACCCAACTCTTCAAGAATCACCTGTACCGGTTTCTTGAATGTAACACTGTCGTCTGTTTACCAGTTAAAATCCTAATTATCGGTTCTCTGTCAAACTGTCTTCTATACCGGTTATACCTTACTGGTTGGCTTCTAAGACTTAGATGACTACAAAACATTGTTGCCATCAATGACAACACAAAACTTAGTCATCAAACATGAATCTCAATCTCTTCAATCAATCATCTATCAATTGCATATCAACAAAAATCTTTACCGGTTCAGTCAAATGCTAACATTACCCCCCTTTGGCATTGATGGCAACACTTAGGAAATTTTTTGTCAACTAAGTGTGCAAAAAAAAAATTGACTCTACACATACTCCCCCTTAGAAATTGCATGCTATAACAATTTTTTTTAAACAAGTACATAGTCTCTATTCTTACATAAAAAATTTTGACTGACTCTTCAACTATTACTCCCTCTTTGACAACAATACCAAATAAAGAATTAAATTCATGAAAAATAAATACATGTTACATCAAAATTTGCATCAAATTTGCATAGCATATATAGATATGAAAGTTATAATGTCTTTACAATGCAATTCTAGAAAAAGCATCACAAAAATGAGACTTCAACTATTTAAGATCATTATGCCATGTCTCCAAAATGGTTCCGGTAATCTCCACACAAGTCTTTGTCTTTCTAGCCAACTCCTCCATTGAGTCAATGGTGCTCATCTCCGGTGTAGCAAGGATAACCTCGATTTCCTTGTAAGCTCTCTGCAAGATCTCCACCTTGGGTATCACTTGTGTTTGTAAATCCTACAGTGATTTGTCTCTCTTTATTTGTTCATTTTCATAAGCTTTCAGCTTATGCTGAAGTTCAACAACAGATCATCCAAAACTGATAGCAGAGTCATTAAAGGGCTTAAACAACTCACTAAGAACTTCAAGTTATTTCTTAGCTTCCTTCCTCTTCATCTTCAAATCAACACAAAATGATGAAAACTTGGAAACTGTTGAGAGGATTTTACCTCCGATTTCAAGTACTTCCTTCAAATAGTCCTTATTGACAGTAAGAACAACTTTCCCTTTGTCAATTTCAGTCATCAATTGCTCAGTCCTCTTTTTCTTGTAATCTTTCTCCACACTGACATACACTACATCCTCAAATGTTTTAATTTGCTCTCCGACATCAGCTACTAATTGACCAAGCTTATCAATTGGAGTAACAAAACTATTTGTATTAGTCTCCGGTAGGAGACTTGACAAAATTTTGACTGCATTTCTTATTGTCTCTGCCTCCTTTTGTTATTCTTTCATCCTCTTCTTCTGTGCCTGGGATTGCTGTTGGATTTTTGGCACTTGGTTGTCATTGATGTCAAATGGTGGAGATTGAGCATGGTAGTTGGTTGCTTGGTTAATGATGAAGAGGCAGAATGTGAAGATGTGCAACTGGTAAAGGATGCTATATCGGTCAACAGGAGAAGAACACTCTACTGGCAAAGGGTTTTACCGGTATGTCTTTGCCGGACTGATTGAACATTGGAAGGCCGTGTCTTGATCGGTGTGATACCGTGTGAAGCTGAGGTGGCAAGTAGGGTGTGGTTGGTAAAGTTTCATCCACAGGGTCGATGAAACAAATATTCGCCATTAATGAAGGAACTGTAAATCAAGGGATTGCATCAGACTGGTTGTGGCTCGAGGAGGAAGGACTGACAGAGAAAGATCAGGGGAGTAGTTGGCACCTGGATCAAAGCAAGAAGATCAGATCTACTTGCTTTCAATCATGTATGTGCACTTGTAGGTGAGATCCACAACCAAACTATTTGAAGAGGAAAGAAGATGAAATGCCCCGCCAGGAAACCCCGAAGGGATAAGCCGAAATTACAAGAATAGAGAGCAAATTTTTTTTTTTTTTTAAAGTTACAACACATAAGATGCAACAAGATATCAAAGATTCAGATTACATAGCGGAAGACAACAACTAACACCTAAAGAGTTTCCCAACGAGATTACTTAAATTTCACAATTCACTTAACTCACATAATTAATCCAAAAGCTGAATATCTTAATAATGAGGTAATTCATAATTAGGATAATTCTTTTCAAAAGAGGGAAATGTAAATCACAAGCGAAGATTCATCATTAAGATCCATGCATAATCTTCATTCAATCTTTTCATTTAAAATTAACAAGTCATACATCTAACATTCTAATACACTAGGATTTCATCATAACAAAAGAGATCTTTCCAAGCATATTTAAATTTCTTAACAACAACTGAGTATTATTCATTACTCTAAGTTACATTCTTTCATAATCCAACTTATTGCATTTTAAAGGACGATTACCTACATGCATCTACGACACATCTCATCTAAACCACTTATGCATTCAATCAACATGGTATACCAGAAGGAACTGCATATAAGCATTTAAAGTTAATTCCATTTATCCACTTAACCATTTTAAACATACGCTAATCATACATGATAAAGCTGAATAAAGGAAACATAAGAGAATACATCACATAACACCATAATGATCTCGGAGTTCACCCCTAAAGGGCTACATCTCCGGGTCTGCTCAACTGCAAGACCCCTCTGATAAATAATAAGGTTAAGAATACAAAAGGGTACACCATACAATCCAGCCATCAAGGCGATGCATAAACAATATACAACGACCACATCGGTCCATTAATACATAAACGATCCTTGAAAAGAACAGGATCCAGCTGAACATAATCAAGCTAAAACAAGAGGTCCATGAGAGGATCCAAAAAACTGAGCCATCACCACCCAAGGTCTAACATGAAACCGACACTCGCAAGGGCAGAGACAAAGGACGACTCACAAAGGTACTCCTAACAGGATAAAACGACAACACACTAGCGAACGTAGGGACAAGTGTCATCACACAACCTGGTATGGATACCATGGCAAGTCTTCATAGGTTCCGGCCCCATACACTGGGTCACCCTGGCAACCTAATCCGAGCTTCCGGCCCATCCAAGCCTTATGTGGACCCACACATCCTCTCGTGAAGACAAGGAAGGTAGTTTGCCATTTCAGGCCTTCTCACAGCATGTCGAATCTATGATAGCACTCGTCCCATGTGTGAGGCACATTATCTTATTTAGAGATTACATTCTAATCTACTGTTAGGTTATCACTTATTAGACTCACTTTCGATGGGTTACCCAGCAGCCACTTTGGGCGCGGCCCCCAATTGATAGCCACTTTCCCATACGACACTAGACTAACTCAGACGAACTCAAACCAAGGAATACACATGGTCAGACGAACGGAGTTCAAGAAGGAGAAACAATCATCTGGTCAAACACGACTCAAAGATGAACACTTACTGACGGTACTCTAACTAGAGACCTGACAAACTAAGGTCAACCATGAATCATCATTCGACTCACACAAAGAGGATATGACCAAAACGACACTACCACAATACAATAGTCAACTCGGAACAGAGGACTGAATCAGGTACCCCAAGTCAAGCCATACGACAGGGTCCTACTAAACAAAGCAAAACATGCCATTTCATAATTAAAGGCGAATACAGAAATTAAACTCGCAATGCAATAATCAGAAAAGACAATATTTCGTCAAATTGATCTAATCATTAAAATCGATCAAGTTTTCTACATGATCTAAAAACAGGTTACAGTTATCTACCTCATCTAGGGATAAGTTGTTCTTGGTTTTCTAACTCCTAAGGTTCAAAGCATCGAACAGGCAAATTAAGCCATAATGAGTTTTTAAACCAATTCATATTAACAAAATTCAGACAACCATTAATCAACTAAAATAAGATATTTAATCTCCAACAGAACATCATAGACATACTGGTTCAAACTCAATCTATACAGATTCATAATTTTCAATTCCAGATGCACTATACGGATCACGAAAATTTAAATATAAAAAGGAAATCCAAATGAAGATAATCATTATCAAAAGCATATCGTTAAATTTCTAATGCCCAACGATAAATATTTCACTATTTTTCAATTACTCAATAATATATTCTACGATAATATTTAACATCATCAAGTAGAATTACATCGACAATATTAAATTGCAAAATAACAGTTTCAGAACTTAATTAGAAAAGGTACCAAAGTCGTGAAATGAAATTGGTTAATGATTAACCTATAACCCCATTATAAAATTAATCAATACCAATTTGACATTTAACATGATATTCCACCTTTAATCAAAATTAAGCATCTAATCTAAACTTAACATTAAAATTACTTCCATTAAAATGATATATAAAAAAAATATCATATGCATTTTCTTTTATACTAAAAAAAACATGCATAAAAAAAAAACGATATTAAAACCACGATTAAAACCAACAACAAAAAAAAACGAAATTAAACAAAATGGCTAGGGCGGGCCGTGCCCTAACCCTAGCCACAGGGCAAAGCCCGAGCGGCGGCGCCGCTGCGGTGCCTGCAGGCTCCGCGGCGCCCTGCGGCCACCGCGGACCTGCGGCCACCGCAGTGAGCCGCGGCCGGGGTTCCCAACGCCTGCGGGGGAGGGGAAAGCAGAGGGACGAGCGGGGAGAAGGGGGACGTGCGGGGGAGAGGGGAGGAGGAGCGGGTGGAGCTCCGCTCCCCGCCCTCCAACCCCAAACACAGTCCGAAACAAAAACTCCGCCCAGTTCTAAAAAAAAACGTTTAAAATTTTAATTTGAACACACAGCTCGGAAATAAACACCAACGCCCAGATCAGGTTTTATGACATTTTCGCCCAGCTCGATTTCATAAAAAAAAAGACCACGCACAGGGGCGAAACAAACATATTTTCCTTATTTTCAAAACACAGTTCGAGCTTTATAAAACAAAAACGCCCACTACCAGGTTTGATAAAGAATTCCGATTCAATACAAATTCGGTTTCAACAAACTGAGATTGATATCACATTTCCATTTCAAACAAAACTAAAATTGAGAGATAATTCCTACCTGATCTCGCGTTCCTGGGAAGATCTGTTGAGAGTCCAAATCTCCAGCTCCCAAATCCTTCCTTCTCCATCCAAAATCCTCCAATTCCATCTCCAAAATCTTTCCCAACCAAAATCTCCTCCAAAAATGTCCATCCTCTCCAATTTCCCCAAATTTGGGTTATATGGAAGAGTTGACCCAAAAATTCCATTTTTGGAATAAAAATCTTTATTTACAAATAATTCATAAAATTAATCCTTTTCAACTATAGCAACCATTTAACTTGCTTTTTAATTCCAAAAACGATTTTCTCAATTAACTGAAATTTAATCTTTCTAATTTAATAATCCAACAGAATGCAATTACGTCTATTGTGATAAAATACATAACTTTCTTTTCCTCAGCATATATAAAATGCATTTAATAATCAAAATCAGTCATATAATCAAACTTACTCCAAATCAGTCATTAAATCGAATTCACTCCCAATATAAAATAGGCAATTCATAAACAACGAAAATCGCATAATGAAATTCTGATTAATCTAGTCCATTAATCTCTAATGCTCAAATACATATTTAATCAAGATAATTACTAAGGACTAATTAAATCAATTTATCCAAACACACCAAGCACGTAAACCGAGAAGGTCAACCAAACAGACGACTCGCAAACCCAAACAAAAAGGGATTACCGACGACGACTGGCGATGCTCACTAGAGCACGACTAAGGTCGACTAGGGTCTTATGACCACCTAATCCAACTCTAAGGATTAAAAAGGGTATGCTCAAACCTGCAAAACCAAGTGACGACGAACCTCGCACTCATGCGACTTCGTACCTGAAATCTCCTGCAACCAACGATCATACATGCATACATATATAATAACTTAATGAATGCGTTAGTCCAATACTAATATCACGAACTAGGAACACTGAATAACTTGCATACAACTAGTGTGAAAACCACATCAATAGCTATGCGTTAAAATCAACATCTGACTATAACATAATATTACGATAAACTAATCAAGATTAAACCAAGGTTAGAAATCGATTACGGTAGGGGTACTACAGAAGAACAATGGAGCCGCATGAAGGAAGCATTCATATCTACATTTGGTTTGCATAATCTTTAGTTTTGAATGTTTTATCTTTATGTCTTTATTGAGTGTGTTTAGGATAGATCATTACATTTAAGCTTTTGTGATTGGGCTAATGACTAATATTTTATATTGCTTGTGATGATTTCCTATTTCCTAATGTACATTAATTGGTGAACCCGACGTGAACACTAACCATCTAACCCCTTAACTGTGTTTTTGAGTGCTTATGAGTTGATTTGCAGGCCAAAAAATCCAAAAACAGGGCAGTGCAGGGCTTTCTGGGGACTTCTGCGCTTGTGTGAGACAACCTGCGCCTGTGTCAAGCAACTTGCGCCTGTGTTGAAGACATTCTGCGCCTGTGTAAAGTCCAGAACAGAGGTAAAAATGTAGTGTTTTACTTGAAAATTGTCTTGTTTTTGCATTCTGTTTTCTGTGTTTTGGTTTTTGGTACTAATTATCTGTGCAACATCTTGGCATACGCATGGCAAAGACAACAAATCAAACTACTAACATGTGTTATGCAGAATCGATAGTCAAAGAATAAACACCTCAAACTTCTAACTTGGGTTTTGCAGGTTGCCTTGGAAAAACAACTAAACTTGGTGTTTGCAATTAATTTTTAGGCACCTAGTGATTTCTAAATAGGTTGGAATGAATATGTTTTTGCTTTGATTGTTGAGTGTGACATTGGAGTAGGAGAGTATGCTCTCATCCTTCTTAGGGTGATCAGAAATCTAGATCTTCGATACCATGCTCGTGTCTTTAATTGTTTGTCACCTTTAGAGGGCCTGCCTTCCCGACCACTTTTCTTTTGCAAGCAAGTGATAATCGTGAGAAGGGAATGACCCAAAGTGAGTACGACTAGAATACCTTGGCATTCTAACTCACTATAAAAAAATACCTGATGAGCGAAAGCTTTGAAGGAAGGGTTACGTGGGAATTGCAGTTACTTGGGAAGTGATGACCCTTGAACTCTTTCTCATATCAACATCTAAGTAGGGCCTCTTGGTCTAAATCGTGCTTGCGCGACTACATTTGTTTGGTATCTTGATGGGCTTAATGTCTCAATCACGCTTGTGTGACATCAAGGAGTAATGCTTAACAGAAATCCTGACTAAACACCTTGTTTTTAGAGGCCAAAAACCCTTCTAGTTGCTTGAGAAGGACAAGTTCGGATACTTGGAAGAGATACTAAGTTCGCCATGGGGAGGTTTCCATGGGGACTGATGCTTGGCTGCCCTGAGAAGTGAGTGCCATGGAGGGGAGCCCGTGGGGTCAAGCATCTATGTATTCTCCTTGAATCCCATAATGAGTCTACCTCTCAAGTACCTAATGTCCTTGCCTACCATAAGAAATTTGTGAATGAGCATGATTGTCTTGAGTCTATGTTAAAATATCTTGTCTTCTTTGCATTGTCAAAAGTTGAATTGCATCTCATTTCAAAAGAAAAACAAATTGATTCAAAACAAGGTTAAACATAAGAGCATTTCATCCAACAAAGTTCAAAACATCTCCAAACATGGTTGTCAAACATTTTTCAAAATCTTGTCTCAACATTCATGTCACTTACATTTAGGTTCATCCTAGGTTGCATTTTGCAAAGTTCATTGTCAAGTACCAAGGTTAGGTTTCACCTAAGTCATACTCCTTTTCATATCAATAAGGGTTATCCATTTGCATGTGTCCTCTTGCATTAGAGTAATACCATTGTCATACATTCATATTTGCATACCCTAGGTCTCTTCATCAAGCTTAGGTCATTATCATATCATATTAGAGTCATTTGCATAGCAATTGTCCCTTAGCATATAGTGTCAAACTAGGTTTTGTCATACTTGAGTAATCCAAATCTTTGATAAACTCTAAGTTATTGTTAGGAAGTCTAGACCTTACCAAACCTTTTCTCCTTTTGTCATTATTGTCATTTGGTCAAACCTAGCTTAATATCCAAGCATATAGGGGAGACATTGTCATTTTGTCCTTTTGTCACTTGGTCCTTTTGTCCTTTGAGGTCTAGACATCATTTCAATTTCCTAAGGGTCTCTTTTTAGATTTGCATTTCAAAAGTTTGTCAAAATCTTGAAAAGTAACAAAAACATAGGTTGCATTCTTGCCATAGATTTCATTCTCATCTATTTTAGTTTGCATTTAGTTGCATATCATACATTATCCTTGAAAAATTCCAAAAATATTGCATTTGCATAGTGACATGTCTATTGAAACAAGGTTCCAAGCACCAATGATGCAACAAAGTTTGACATATCAACCGACAATGCAATCACAATTCTATCCAACCCAACAACAAGGCAATATTGATCAAACTTTTTATGATGAAACAAGTCTCCAAATACAAAAACTAGACGAGAAACTAGCTCAAGAAGAGGAGATATTGGAACAAAGAGTGAAAAACATTGAGAAGAATTGATCACAAATGTCCAAAATGTTTCGAAAATTTCTAGGTCGAAATCTAAATATTGAGCCAATTGATGTAAGATGTCTTATCGAACGATCAGACATACCAGCTCTCCTCTCACAAATAGAGATGATGAAACAATTTCAAGAAAAGAGACAACAACATTATGTGCCTTCACATCAAGAACAAGAAGGTGTTTACTATCAATAAGATTTTCAACCATCACAACCAATTGTCCAACATATGCAACCAACACAACCAATGGTCCAATTTCAACAATATGTCCAACCAACTATACAATGTCAACAAATGGTTCAACCAATGGTGGAATATCAATATCAACAACAACAACCAAACATTCAAAAACAAAGGTTGCAACACACACCAACCCAAGTTTCAAACATGTCAGAATAATTGAACCAAGTCCAATATCAAAACATGACATCAGATCAAAACCAACTCCTTGCCAAACAAGTTCAAATTCCAGATACAACCATGTCAAAACCTCGAAAGAAAGGTGGCTTTATTGCAATGCTCTTAAGGAAATTACCAAGTGAGTTCTTTGAGGAAGATCAAGATAATACACTTATGTCTAGCAATGCCTCATCCCCCCACAAACAAATTGACTCTCCAGTGGCATCTATCCCTACACCTTTAGAAGTTTCACAAGAACCTTCCATATTGTCCTCATCAAACAATACACCCAAGGATGCAATTATCCAAGAGTTATCCATAATTGATTGCCACGATAATCCAATTCATGATGCACATCCTTGTCATGTTTCAGAAATACAAGACTCAATGCCACCATGCACTTTATTGCCATTACCTATTTTAGAGGACCCCATTCGAAGTCCCTCTTCCTCATGTTCAAGCATTGATTCCTTTCCAGAATCCATCACAAATGTTCAAAGTGCATCTCCTTCATGCCAAATCATTGATTCCTTGCCAAAATCCCCCATGCATATCCAAAGTCCAACCCCATGTCAAGAGGATAAATTAGAGCATGAAGAAATGAGTCCTAAAGAAGATCAAGATCAAGATCCTGAAACCTTATCATCCCATCCAATTGTTGACCAGGACCCCCTCTTCCCAGACACTCACGATGATTCCCCTATTCTTGTCCATCCTATCCAAAGTCCTATTGACACTCCATTCCCCGAGCAAGATCAAGATATCCTAGTCCATCCAATCCCAAATGATCCCCTTCCATTTCATGAAAAAAATGTCCTTTCAAATCCCATTGACATTCAAGATATCCCTTCCATCCTTTCCGATGATCCCATTGAAAGTCAAGAGCAAAGCACCTTTAAAGAGGATTCCAATGATCTTCCTCCTTGTCAAGATCAAATTATTCCTTCAGATCCTCCACAAGATCCACTTGTTCCTCCATCTCCTTGTCCTAATCCAGCATATACACTCCAAGATCGCATTTCTTTTGATGATCCTGTTATTCCTCCCATTCCATCTCTTGAAGAGCTTGTCATTGAGCCATGTCCACTACACAATCCTAGTCTCCCTCGCGATCCTAATCCTCCTCATGATTCTAACGTGTCAGTGCAAGATGTTCATGAACCCTCGCCATGCACAATGGGTTCTTCTACTTTGGTGCAATCCGATCCACTTCAAGATCTCATTATTTCTCTCATATCATATCCACCTCATAATGGACTCGCATCTTCTTCCCAAAGAAAAGAGCATCCTACAAGTCAATATATTCATAAAGGCAAAGGGGTAGATCTCCATAAGCAAGAATCCCTTCATGTGAAAGAAAACGTTAAGGGTCATGTCTACATAACTCACTCTCAAGACGTTGGTATCCCTCCATCAAAATCAAAACATACACCTTCCCCATCATACCTTCCATCCATCTTAGGTTCTTATATCCCTACGTCTTGTATGCAAGGTCAGCAAAGGCGTACATCCTTGAGTAAATTTCATCAATCCAAAAGAACTCCATTTCATTCATATCCATCCATGCATTCCTTTCCCCCTCCAAGCAATTTGGATGCCAAGTATAAAGGTCATAAGTCTAAAAATCCACATGCATTCAAGGATCAACATGTCCAATATAATCGACATGTCAAAACAAAGAACAATATGATCTATAAAGAAAAAAATATATCCAAAAGGCCACAGAGGCCCACTGAGCAAAATAAAGCAAAGTCAAAATATATATGGGTTCCTAAATCCCTTGTGCAAACAATGCACTCCAAGGAACCACAAAAGCATGAAAAATCAAAAACCATGTGGATCCCTAAGCGGCTCCTTGAAGCACAAAAGCCTAAAGAAACAATCAACTTGGCATCCAAAGTTGCTATTCCTCCATCCAACTCTCTCAAATTTGTTCCTCCATCACCTTCTTCATCCATTTTGGGCCCTTATGTCCCAAAGTCCCAAGCTATTCCTCCATCCAAGCCTCTCAAATTTGTTCCTCCATCACCTCCTTCTTCCATTTTGGGCCCTTATGTCCCAAAATCCCAAGCTATTCCTCCATCCAAATCTCAATATCCAAAATACATTTTTCCTCCATCAGTCCATCACCCCTCAAGGTGTGTGCTAATGTCGACCTTGCCAACATTTCCATCCACTGAAGCCCAATTCTTCTGATACCCTATCCATTATCCAATGCATATTTTCCATCCTTTGATCCCTTTGGTCCAATCCTTTGCATAAATCCTTGCCTTAGTTTCATCTTATTTTCCATGTCCTTATCCTACCAACGTCTTTGAGCATACTTTTAAAGGTCATGGTCCATTTTTTTCAAGGCTACTATCCAATCAAAAAGACGCTTGAGTCCTTCTTCCATCCCCTATCATGTGTCCATCTTCTATTGAAAAAGTCAAAATACAAAAAAAAAAAAAAATTGAAAAAAATAAAAAGAAAAAGACAAAAGAAAAAAAAGTAAAGAAAAATAATTCGTTCACTGGTGAAAACCTGGCAAACAGGCACCTTGGGCAAGTACCATGATGAAAACCTGGCAAACAGGCGTCATGCGTAATTTATGAACTTCTTGCATACCACACTTGGGGTCAGGTTTCCTCCTTCATATCCTTTTGTCCTTCATTGTTCCATTATCCTATCGAACCCATGTCATTACTCTTCATATCCTATTGTCCCTCATGTCCATATCCCCTTTTCCACCTTTGATCTTGACAAGGCTGAGGATCTTCATGAACATCATGCATCTTGTTTGCAGCTTTTAGTCCATCATAGCTTTTGGTCTTTATCCATTTGCTTATTATAACCTTTCATCCATATTCCCTGTCTTATTGCAACTTTCTGCCACTATTCCGTATCCTATCCCGACCTTCAGTCCTTGTCCCTTATCCATTCTTGGTCTTACTTATCCTATCCATATCTTAACACTATCCATACACTCTTTTTCATTCCTTGATCTTGATCTGACATAAGGACGCAAAATGCAAAACATAGTTTCAAAAGCCTCTTGACATGTCCCTCATGCCATGTCACTGATTTACATTGTCATATCCAGTCTCTTGTCCCATCACACAATAGCCCTTGTAAATTGCATCCGTATTGTCTCCATGATAAAAGGCCTTTGTCTTCCCTCTATCCACCATCATTTTAGAAAGCCTATTTATTCACCTATCATATTCCTTGCCTTGCTAGACACTGGGGGCAAAATCATACAAATTGAAAAATGTCCTAAAAATAACTCAAAAAAATTGAAAAATGTCTTAAAAATAATCCATAAAAATTGAAAAATGTCTTGAAAAAATCATAAAAATTGAAAAATGTCCTGAAAAAATCTCATAAACATTGAAAAAAATGTCTTGAAAAAAAAATTCAAAAAAATTGAATAACGTCCTGAAAAAAAAAAAATCCTTAAAAAGTCATAAAAAGTCCTGAAAAAAATGAACAAAACATTTCAAAACATTAAAATCCAAAAACAAGCATTTTGTCAATAAAGGATCCCTTTTTGTGCATAAGACAAATCACTGAGCATCCCTCCAACGACACGCAATCCAACATTGTGCTTTAATGAAATCACGCTTAAACAGATGAACTTTTTACTCAAGCCAGACATTCAAACTGATCAAAATTGTCTTATCAATCAAACGTTACCATCAATATCATTTGTCCTTGTCACTAATATCATGGGTCTTATACAGGGTGTGGTATACTCGAAACCAGACTGTGTCCTGTCTTAGACGGGGTACCGCATTCCCTGAAACCAGACAACATGATTGTCCTATCAACACTTTCAACTTTTGACAATGAAGATTAAGATGTTTGTTTGATTTGTTGGAATTTGTGCATCTTATCTTTTTATTGATTTATCTTTGGCTTCAATCATGTTCCTATGTTGCTCGATGATGTCACTGAGTGATTTAGAGTGACCGGGATGGATCATGGTCCTTTTCTTTTTGATTGTGATTGTTGTTTGTCTGTGATGTGTCTGTCTTTTGCAAAAAGGGTTGCATTTCAGCTCTGGCCTTCAATGCCATGATGCTACACATCCATTTTTCTACATAAAAATAAAGGTTCTCACCTACAAAGTGCATTACTGAAAGCAAGTTTTTCTTCGTCTCTAATTGTCCTCTGTCTCATTTTCTTCTTACTAACATTTCTTCTGTTAGTTCGGTCTAGTGCTTTGATTTCCCCAAACATACATGCTGCATCCTGCATCCATTTGGTTAGTACATTTGCATTACATCAAGCATCATATCAAGCATCTTATCCATTTCATATTATAAATGTCTCAAAAATACATAAAAAAATACATTCATACATGTTCCACAATGGTATATAAACAGTGCATAAGTCATCCATACATGGAAAATAGCTATCAATCATAGCACATTGCAACCCATCATATCGATGCATATCATATCATATGTCACAATAATATCGGAGTACAAAATTGGACTGTCTGTCCTAAGTATGGCCCGCAGGCTGACTACAAAATGTCAAACTACATAATGTCTACTGTCTGTCTAAAGAGCATGTGCCTCTGTCACTGGGTGCTCCCTCTGTCCTCCTCATCTCTGCCATGTCTCATGGATGATGTCCCTCCTGGTCCTGGCTGTGGTAGTCTCATAGGTCCACTTACCCCCATGCTGCTCAATGACCTCCGAGAGCATGCCCTGCTCTTTGTCCTCGATCGTGCCCGATATGAAGGTGCTCTCTGCTCTGGTGGAACAACACTCTCATATAGTGTCCTCCAATGGCGTATCTCCTCTCCGGTCTCTACCAGCATCTGTGCCATCTCCCATGCACTGGCATCCCGAATCGACCCAATATACTTAGTGACTCTCTGTTCCTCTCGCTGTGCCTGAGCAATTGCTGTATCTCGAGCCACTGTGAGTCTAGCTATCTCTGCTCTGAACTGATCCTGCTGTCTCTCTAAAGTCGCAATGTGATCCTGTTGACTCGCTATGGTAGCCCTACACATCTCCATCTCCTCTATGCTAGCTGTCTCCGGCTCTATGGGTATATCCTGCAATGCCTCATGCTCGCCTGAATCTGGCTCATCCTCGTCATCCCCATCCTCATCTCCATCCTCATCATCCCCATCATCCTCATCCCCGCCCTCATCCTCCTCGTCCTCATCATCTCCCTCCTCCTCTCCTACGAGTGGGAAGTCCTCCTGTTGCCTCGGTACTGGAATATCTGGATCTGTCAGTGGCACTGGCCGTCGTCGTGCAAACCATCTCTCATACTCCTCTGTCATCCCAGCGTCCACCACATCTGATTCCCAATCCCACTATCTTTGCTGTAGCTGTGAAAAGTCTATATATGCTATGTGTGGCTGAATCATACTCCCCCACTGACTCGTCTCTCTGTGAGATCGGGCAAAGTGTGCAGTCCTCCTAGGCACATCCCGCCTCTCTCCAAACTGTCGTCTGACTCTCTCTGGTAGGTACAACTCAATCACTCTCTGGCAATTCACTGGTCGCCCAATCAAGTACCTCTCTTGTCTACAATACGATAACTCCTCACTGTCATCTGACCATCCTGGACAATCACGATATGGCCTCCATATGAACTCTCTCAGTTTGTCTAGCTCATGTCGCCAATATAATATGTATCCAAAAGGACCCTGTCTTAGTGCTCCCCCATAGCAGTACACATATGGTCGGTGTGGTACTACCTGTCTATCTGTGATTGGTCGACATATGGCTATGTGCTCAATGCCCATACCTGTAGCAATGTGACTCCACAGCTCAATGTTTGAACTCCCTGATATGCTATCTGATGCAACTGAAAATACAGCATAGCCAGTACACATGGTCCCCATGCATAGACCGTCCCCTCTATCGCCATCCGCTCTAGCACTCTTCCCCATCCAATAGGGAATCCATGTCCTCGTCTGTCTCCTGCTAGTAGGCATGCTATCACCACTGCTATCACCACTGCTATCACCACATATCATCGATCATACTCTGATGCCATGGTCTCCTAGCCAATCTCCCTCTTGACAATATCCAAATCATCTACATCGCACTCAAACAATCTGCACAATGCGTCTCTCCCTATCACTGGGTCATACTCTATCATCTCAACATGAATCGGAATGCGGAGGATACGCCATACATCCTCCAGTGTCACAGTCGCCTCTCCAGTCGCCATATGGAATGAGGAAGTCTCTGAATGCCATCGCTCTGCCAATGCGGTAAGCCGTCCTGTGTTTGCCCTAATCTCGGGCATGAATGTGACATAGTATATTCCAAGTCCTGCTAAGGTATCTCTCTCTGTGCTCCTGAGTCTATGTCGTAGCATGAAGTAGTCAGGTCGGTTCTCTTGTGTGATCAACGGATACTGTCGACTCTGCATCACAATTGGGGCACATTTTGTCAGTTTTAGGGTTTGCTCCTATGGGTTGCATTTCCTCATTTTCATGTCCAATCAGGATGTTTTTTTTTTATCTAATCTGACCTATCTTACCCTTATCCCCTTTTTTGGGATCATTTGCATGTCATTTTGACCAAAATTAGGGTTTGCATTGCACAATTGCGCCTGTGTCAAGGAACCTGCACATGTGTCAGGTAACCTGCGCTTGTGTCTCCTTACACAAGCGCAGAAGACCCTACACAAGCACAGGATTCACCCTACACAAGCGCAGGAGTCCTTTTCTGCATCCCCTGTGGGCCCTGCAATGTCCCGCAAGCAATCAAAATTCATGAAATTGAAAACATGGGTTTTTGAGATCCCTACCACTGCTCCCGTGTCGTACGGTCGTCTGTAAGTATGTACACGTTCCTCGAGGTGATCTGCCATTGGAATGTTCACCATCTATCTGCAAATGTCCTTGTCCAGAGCAACAAATCCTCCTCTTTGTCTAGTGCAAATGAGCAATTTTCACCTCTCTTGGTTTCATTTATAGATCTTTGTCAGTGCATAGATGGACGTGCACCCTCTCCATCTTATGTTGGTCGCGGTCTTTTGCATCTTCAATTGCTTGTCCTTCATGCATCCGGTATTCGATTGTCAGTCTGTTCGATCCTGTCATTTTTATTGATCAATTGGCTTCTTTTCTGCATGTTTCCGGCCAATTCCTCGAGGGGGCATGCATATGTCATTATCATTGTCTGGGGAATTTTCATTATTGTTCTTTGAAACAACGCTTAAAATCGCATTGTCTCAAAGAGGGGCAAAATGTAGACACCTAAAAATGGTCAACGCTTGCGGAATCATACTTTAACATTTGCGCATTGCCTCATTTTAGGTTTTTGCATCACATTAACATTTCTCCTATGTTTTGCACTTGGTCTTTATCATTTGTGAGCATCGAATCATTCTTCTACATTCTTCATTCGTCTCGCCTCTCGAATTTGGTCTTGTCGACAACAATCTTCAATCATGATTTTGGTCGATCTTATCCTGTTGCATCAATGTGCGTGCTCATTTGTCATCATTTTGGACATCGTCAATCCTAATTAGGGTTTTGTCCTCTTATCAATCTTATCATCATACAATCGATTTGTCATCGATCATTGTCATTTTCAATCTTGTCATCGATCGTTGTCCTCTTGTCAATCTTGTCCTCTGGCGATCGATTTATCATCAATCCTTATCATTTTTGTCGTTTAACGATCGATTTGTCATTGGTCGTTGTCATGTTCGATCTTGTCATTTTGAGATCGATTTGTCATCAATCGTGGTTATTTTCAATATTGTCGTTTTGCAATCTATTTTGTCATCAATCCTTGTCTTTTTGTCAATATTGTCCGCGATCGATTTGTCATCGATCATCGTCCTTCTCAATTGTGTCAATTTGGATCAATTTGTCATTGTTCCTCATCAATTGGCGCATTTTCTCAATCAAATCATTTATCACATTGGTCATTTATCAATTCAAAATCATGATCGATATCAATTATCTTCAATCAAGACCTAATTGTCATTCTCGCATTGCTAATTCGTCTTCTAGGGTTTTATGATTTAATCATTTAACCTTGTGTGCCATTTCTTCCTTTAGGATTAATAAATTATTTATTTATCCTAAGTCTTCTTGTCACAATTAAATGTTCATTTAATTGGCTAATTATTCCTCTTTGTGAATTAATTAATAAATGATAAATTGTTAATTAATTTACCTAATTTCTAATTTCCATCAATTTCTTAATTCCTAAATTCTTAATTCTCTAATTTTCTAATTTTCTAATTCTTAATTTGAATTTCCTCCTATTTCTCTCCTAAATTCATGGAAATGACATGTCAATTTGTCATAATTTTGTCATAATTGACAATTAATCAATTTTGACATAGAAGTTTGTCATAATTTGTCATAAATTATCAATCAACAAATTTTGCATAGAAAGTGCATAATTTGTCATAATTGACATAATTGATTTGAAATTTCCATTTGAATTGAATCATGCTAATCTTGTCTTTTCTCCAATTCTTCTATAAATTGGATGAATTTCTTCAATCAAACCCCTAATCAGATTATCAAATTTCTAATCAATCACGCTTCGAGTACTTTTGAGCAATTTTCTTACCTACTTGCTTTCAATCATGTATGTGCACTTGTAGGTGAGATCCACAACCAAACTATTTGAAGAGGAAAGAAGAACAGTGGAGCCGCATGAAGGAAGCATTCATATCTACATTTGGTTTGCATAATCTTTAGTTTTGAATGTTTTATCTTTATGTCTTTATTGAGTGTGTTTAGGATAGATCATTACATTTAAGCTTTTGTGATTGGGCTAATGACTAATATTTTATATTGCTTGTGATGATTTCCTATTTCCTAACGTACAGAAAGAATACCTCGAGAAGGAAACAACAAAGGCGTTAATAGCAATTTGACAAATGTAAATCTATATAAAGGATTGTGTTTCCCTTGTCTGTAAAATGTGTCTTAAAAGGCGCGGAAATGACGGAGATGAACAGATGGACTTCAAGGTGATCAGATCCTGCAAGATCTGATTGGATTTGATTTGTCTTGAGGATGGTGAAGAAACCCTAACCACTTCGATTTTGAATTGCTTTTTGGCGGGAAATAATTTTATAAGAAACTAGAGCAATGAATAGAGGGAGATGATGCTGCGGAGAAGATTGTGGAGAGTGATGAATACTAAGAGGGGGGAGGTGAATTAGTATACCGAAAAATACTGAACTCAAACTCTTAAACAATTTAGCAGTTAACCGGTATAGTAGATTTACTTACAAACCAGTTAAGACAAATGCAAACCAAACAACAAATAAATCATTCACCCACAAGAGCACAATCACCATAACACAAGATGTTTTGACGTGGAAACCCAAATGGGAAAAAGTACGGTGAGCAAAAAATCACAAGTAACTATCTGCAGAATAGAAACCAGACTGGTTAAGGTCATACAATGTTCTTCACCAGAACAAATCCTGTTAGGAATCTAGATCTCCGTTAGGAGATAAGTCCTGTTAAAGACTGCCTTGTGAGAGGATTTCAGATTCACAGTTGTTAACCACCTTGTTAGAGGATTTACAAAGGCTTTGCCAGGCCTACTCGGTTAAGGGTTTCAGACTTGTCGAAGATGTGAGTAATCAACAAGTGAGTGATCTAGATACTAGCACAATATTCTTGGTTAGATCCATGATAGCTCACTGTTAATGCATTTTAGCATTACTTCAGTCTTCAATATTTCCACACTTTGTTTCTTCACATAGACCTAATCTTCTCTGCTATGATTGCACATACAAAACCCTAGACATGATGTCCTTATAAAGGAGTCTGATTTCATGTTGGTCCAATAGAATTACATTACAAGTTCCTAGGTTCAGTGCATGTAGACACATTTGGTAACATGACACAAAATCACCGCCAAAGTGTCGGTAGATGATAACTCATCACATAAATACCGGTTGGTAACTCATCAAAGAGTAATACCAGTTCATACATATTACCGATTACCAGTTGTCAAAATGAAGACTGGAAAAATGTTAACTACTGCTTTGGGATCCTCGAACTGCTTGAGGTCTTCATACTGCTTTGGGTCTTCAGTCAGTTTGTGATCGGTAAACACCTTCTGCAAAACACCGATAGTCTAAAGACTATAATACATAATACCGGTTGGAACAATTACCGGTTGAGCATAACTCACACATAAAGAAAGTGATCTTAAAACAAGTGTGTGTCCATCAATGACAATCACAACATCATCAAAATGCCAACAATCTCCCCCTTTGGCATTGATGGCAACACTTAGGAAAATTTTGACATCTAAGTGTTTTTACAACAAAAATATGCCATAATCAAAATTACTCCCCCAAAGTATATACACTATCCCTTTTGCAGAAATGACAATGTATGCTACTTCCTTAAAAAGGTAACATAAAAGTATATATAACATTCACCAAAATTTTAAGTACTACTCGCCCTTTGCCAACAATGACAAAGCAATGCAGAATAACCCCTGTTTCTCTTTAACATTAAAATGAGTAAATGTTTATGAAAATAATGAGTGAAACTTATCAAAAACAAATTTAAAATCCTGCATAAAAGTCTTCATGGCTATTGACCATGACTCAAGTAATGAGGTAGCCACCTCACTTTCCATCTGCATCTGTGATACCTATTCTTCCATGGCATCAATTGTACTCATTTCTTGAGTTATCGTTAAAGCTTCTAGATTGAGAAAGCACTTTTGAAGAATTTGTAGTCTAGGTAATAAAACCAGTTGAAGCTCTTGCAAATCTCTTGTCTAGTTGCTAATCTCCAATTCTATCCTGGCAGACTGAAACTGATACCGGTGATCAATTTTCCCTTATGTAGTGAAAGAATCATACGAGGTCTTAAAGTTGCTTATGTATGCTTGCAAATCAGATTGCAGTTTATCCTTTTGTGCAAGCACATCATCACAAAATAGATGGGGTTGGCTTATTTTGCTCAACAGTAGTTTTCCCTCATCCATAGCATCTCTTATATCCTTTTTCTCTTTTTGAAGTTGAGACCGGAGCTCATTCAGTTTCTTTAGTAAGGCAGTGTTAAGTGCCTTTTGATGCTTCTTCTGTGCATTAGCTTCGGCAACTTCTTCCAGGCATTGTACCTAGTCCTCTACAATTGCACATAGAAGTTTTAGTTTGGCCAGAGAGGAATTAGTACCGGGGAGGTTGGTACCTGGGATCAAACTGGTAATGTTAATCTCAGTATGAATGACATCTTGCTCCTTTTTCCTCCAAAATGTTTCCAGTCTTTCTTGTGCTAGCTTTATGCCTTGCAGTAGCTCCGATTCATCTGCAGATTGGAGGTCAAGAGGACTGGTGATGTCGGCTGGTTTGGCTTGACCACCGGTTGCCTTTGGAGTCTCCGGTTGTTTGCTCTTTTCTGCTTCCTTCTTCTCTTCCACTCTTTTCTTTTCCTCTTCTTTCTCCCTTTTCTCCGCTTCATGCTTTTTCTTCTCTTCCTCCTTCTTTCTTTCTTCTTCTTTTCGCTTCTCCTCTTCTTGTTTCTTCTTCTCCTCGTCTTTCCGCTTCTCCTCTTCTTTCTTTTCCTCCTCTGCTTTCCTCTTCTCCTCTTCTTTCCTCTTCTCCTCTTCTCCTCTTCTTTCTTTTCCTCCTCTGCTTTCCTCTTCTCCTCTTCTCCTCTTCTTTCCTCTTCTCCTCTTTTTTTCTCTTCTCTTCTTCTTTCCTCTTCTCCTCTTCTTTTCTCTTCTCTTCTTCTTTCCTCTTCTCTTCCTCTTGTTTCCTCTTCTCTTTCTCTGCTTTCTCTTTGTTAGCCTTTTCCTTGTCTAGTTTCGCCTTGTCTGCTTTTACTTTGTCCTATTTCTCCTTGTCTGCTTTTTCCTTATCAGCCTTTTCCTTTTCCATGTCTGGAGTGACATCCCACCTGTTCTATAACTGGTTCTCCTTCACTATCAAATACCTCATCTAGTTTTCTGGTTTCCATTTCCTGTTCAACTTCTCTATTTGTTTGAGCTACTTTGTGCATTTTCATAGCTTCTTTAGTATGGGAGTGTGTGTCTTTCACCACTTCAGAGGATTTTCCTTCCAGCAGTAGGAGTCTTCTTCTTCTCATGAAGAAGAGACCTTTGTACCAGTCCATGATTTCAAACAATTCAGAGTTTGATGCATCAAGGAAGTAATTTACAAAAATCTTTTCTCTAATCTCCCATTCTCTCTTGATGGAAATGCACCATTTATTATCTAAAGGATTGTACAATGAATCAAGTGTCTTAGATCTAATTTCTGAAGGCGACCGATCATGAACACATAAATAATTAATGATTTCCCGCCCTGTTTCCTCTTTCTCACTATTGATAAAATCATCAAAATACTCCTTCAAATCACTAAGCAATTTTCTCTTAATATTCTTAATAGTCCTCTGACAATGTGTCATCGGCTTATAAGAAGAGACATCAATATTCACTGGTGCAGATGATGCAGGTGCATTACCGGTGCAAATGATGTAGGTGCATTACCGGTAGTTTTTGCTTTCTTCCTTGTTTGCCTGGTCTTCTTAGGATGCACTTCTGGTTTTGTATCCTCAGACTCCGGTGAGTTGCTTTTGGTCTGTCGCTTCCTTTCAAATACTTTAGTGGGTGTAACTTCTAGTTTCTTCTTGGTAGGTGACCGCTTGGTCACTTTTGGGCTAGTTGAGGTAACCGGTGCCGATACCGATGGCACTTCCTTTCACTTTTTCACTGAAGGTTCTTCAACTGGTGTTACCCTTTCCAAGTAGGTGCCGGTTTGCTTTGCCTTTGCATCTAGAGGCGAGGCTAGCAGGGTAGAGGCATACCTATCTAACATGTCATACATCACCTCATATCCCATAGGTTCTACTTCCTCCTGTCTTGGCTCTACCGATTCCATTATGCACTCATCTACTTGAATGGTAAAGCAGATGTCCTCTTCATATTTCTTAACAATGTCTCCAGATATCCTCATCGTTTGACTCATCTTCCTCCTGAATTCATCAAAGTATTTATTCAAGACTTCAGGATATCTGGTTCCCACCGCTTGGAGACTTTCCCTAATTTGTTTGGTGACCGGTTGGGCAACAGACCATTGAATATCACGGACTCTCAGGAAATAGCCTTGAAAGTAGAAAAATAGACCAACCAAAAGTTGTCCAAATTTAAATCTAAGGGCACTGTCCTGTTTGATGGACTTTAAGTTTAATAGAAGTTGCTTTTGCAAACAGGTGCATAGATCAAACGAGGCATCCTCCATGATCATTCTGTAGGCAGCATTTACCGCAACAACAGAGACAAAGTTTAATTTGCTGGCATAAAACATCCAGTATCCAATCACCATGCAAGCATACTTGACCAACTCATCTTGGATGGTGTTGACGGTCATTCCCCGTTGGTCGCTCAAAGAACTGGTGAGCTTAGTCATTTGAGTCTTGATGACTTTCCTAAGGGTTGACACCTCTCCACTGTTGCAGAAACTAGTGACGACATGAATTGCTTTAGGAGTAATGTCATGCATCCTCTTGAGATACATTTTGTCGCCATGCACTCTGCTCAAGATGATGCGGATGTGCTCTTCAGTGAACTCTTCAAGAAAGTAAACCACATTGTGAAGTTTCTTCCTCTCCAGGATGCTCTATTCCGATTTGATCTTCTTGTCATCCTCACATAACATACCTAGCTGAGAATGAATCGCTAGAGATCCTATGTCTTCTAATTTGTAGTCGATGTACCCTGAAATATCTCCTTTGACAATGACTTCGACAGGTATTTGGGACAGGGCATTATATTTCATTTCTCTTTGAATGAATTCAACTGAGTCCATGGGTACACTAGAGTTGGAGTACGATGCAGAAGCCATGATTAACTGATAAACAAGAATTTTGAGAAATACCGTCAGAATTTTGAAATTTAGGGTTTACAGCTTCGCAACACACCACTTTGGTTGCTGGATTACCGCTTGGTGTTCTTCACTTGATTGATTGACAATATCTTTGGATTCTTCTACAAGATTTGAAATCTCTCTAAATCGCAAGTTGAATCACCTTTTGTCACTCTGCACTTGAAAAATTCTTCACTAGAAAATTGATAAGTGTAAATGACTTTGAAAATTCCTTTTAAATGAATTCTTCACCTACCATAATAAATGCTCCACCGCTAGGGCACAAACCCTAGTTTTGCCTTTTACCCCTTCATAATCTTCTGCCGATTGACACGTAACGTATACCGATTAAGGTCTTTTATCGATATATACCGAGGGTTCAAAATATTTCACCGATTTGTTCCCCCTAAGCTTTCCTGAAGCTCAGTTTGCCGGTTCAGAGACTTCCACACTAGGTGCAGAAACCAGTTCATCTTGTGACACTTCTTCAGGTTTCTTTTTCCATGTTTTATTCATTCCTGCTTGAACGGTTTCAACCTCAATCTTCCCTTCTAGAGTGACCGGTATATCATCTGATAGGTTCTTTCTCATTCTGCAGGTTCTGGCAGGGTGTCTCGGTTTGTTGCAATGATAGCATACCATTCCAGGTGTTCTCCATGGTCCATTGTTCATTCTACCATTTTTCCTCCTACATGTTTAGCAGTGTGACCAGTACCATGACAGATCAAACAGGTTGCTCTCCAACTAGTTGCCGCTTGATAGCCACCACTACCTAACTGATGGTCATAGGCATTATACCGGTTTGGATTCCGGTTCACAGAGGATTCAGGAAAAACTCCTTGAGTCCTTTGAGGATATCTCCCAGTGTTGTGCATAACAAACCTGCATTCAAATGCTCTATTCCCAAACTTGTTGCATGCATAACAGTTTCCATTGAATCTATTGGATCTAGGCTTATTGTTTCAAAAATAAGGAAAGTCATTGTAGGCCTTATTTCTACACACATTAGCAGTATGTCCTTCCTTGAGACAATTAAAACAAATAGGTTTAAACTTTTGCTTACCTTTATCCTTTGATGTTGGTTTCTTCTTTGATGCTACATCTTTTGTTCCAGAGGTCTCACCTTCCTCATAACCGGAAAAACCAAGTCCAGTGGTATTCTTTACCGATTTTGCTGATTCAAGCTTTTGTTCTAGCTTAACAGTACTCCTATTGAATTTGGCAAGTATTTCCTTTGACTCAGTGAGTTCCTTGGTAATAGCAACATTGGATTCTTTCAAGGTTTAATTCTCAGAAATAGCTATGGTTAGTTCACCTTGCATTTCTTCTTTTTCCACTTTACTCTCTTGGAGATGAGCGGTAAGGGCACTGATTTCTTGCTTCAGCTTGGAAATCTCATGATCTTTGTCTTTTACTAAGTCTTCAGCTTTCCTTCAGTTCTCAATCTCTTGACACATTCTGATAGTCAGTCCTTCCAGTTCCCTTCTCAGGTTGGCATTAGATTCATTCAATTTTTCAACTTCTTCAACTAGGGCCTCCATGTCTGCTTCATTAGAAGAACTATTTTTAGTAAGCTCCATTAGTTTCTCAGCATGCTCTCTTCTTTTTGCCAGAGAGGCTTTATATTTGACTTTGAGTTCATCAAAGGCTTTCTCAGTCTGAGTGAGATGATGAGTAAGGAACCACTGATTCACCCCCCCTCTCAGTGGTATTTTGTGTTCAATAATTGGTATCAAAGCCAAGTTCTCGGTTATCTCTAAACCTTGGGTAGATTCTGGACTTTGAGCACTATGGCAAGAAGTGAGTCTTCTTCCTCAAAAGCCCCCATGTTTGATGGATCTAACTATGCCTTTTGGAGCAGAAGAATGGAGACATATATTTCATCTGTTGGCTTTGATGTATGGATGTCAGTCAAGAATGGGTATGCCCTTCCTAATACTCCTCCCACTGATCTGGATGCAAAGAAGGAGTATGGAAATAATGGAAAGGCTAAACATTCCATCTTGAGTGGACTGCCCGATAATGAATTTGTCAAAGTCATGCACTGTGTTTCAGCAAAGAAAACATGGGATAAGTTGCAGAGGTTGTTTGAGGGAGATGCAAAGGTCAAGGAGGCCAAACTGCAAACTCTAAGGAGCCAACTTGAAAGCATCAAAATGAAAGATGATGAAAAAAATGCAGATTATCTTCACAGATTTGATGAAACTGTGAATGCTATTAGGGGACTTGGTGAAGAGATTGTAGATGAAAACCTCATAAAAAAGATACTTAGATCTCTCACTCCCAAATATGATACTAAAGTGTCAGCCATAGAAGAAGCCAAGGATCCAAATACTTTTACTATGGATGAACTATTTGGTTCCCTGATAGCCTATGAGATGAGAACAACCGGCGAGACTTCCTCAAGAAAAGAAGCTACCTTCAATACCACCAAAAAGGGGAAAGAAGCTATTACTCATAAAGAATCCAGTGAACACTCTGATGCTGAAGTAGCAAACTTTGTCAGGAAGCTCAAAAGAGGATTAGATCGGTACAAAGGAAAGCTACCACTTAAGTGTTTCAACTGTGGGAAGATAGGTCACTTTGCTGCAAGCTATCCTCACAAAGAAACCGGTGGAGATGAGTCAAGAGAGTTCAGAAGATCCATCGACAAAGAAAAAGAAAGGAATGACTACCAGCAAGGAAGAAGAGACTACCAGAACCAAAACAACTTTTATACCATTGAGGATGACACAACAGATGTCAAGGATGCATCAGAAGATGATGACCATGAGAACTACAAAAAATTAAACCTTTTCATGGCATTTGACAGACCTGCTATTGAAGATGAGGAAGAAGAGGATGTTGAGGCTGAAATGGATTTGGAGAGTGAACTTATCAATGCACTTGAAGAGCTAAGTAAAACAAGAAGAGAACTCAAGAGAGTTAAGCTTGTTGCAGTAGATGAACAAGATCTCTTGAAGCTGTCTCTGGAAGAATCCAGTCAAATCATATCTGATTTGAAGCTGCAGCTGGAAGAAACTAAGAGGATCGATGAAGCTACAACCCTTGACTTGACAAAGAAAGAAAAGGAGAATCAAGAGCTGGAAGCAAAAATAATAAAGCTCAGAAAGGAGCTTGAAGAAAGCATGGAAGAAATAAAAATAAGAAGCAAGTATGAAGGCAACACTGAAGCTTTGGATAAGATGTTAAGAAATCAAAAGCAATCCAAAGACATAGGTGGCTTAGGCTTTGAAGTTGGTCAAGGATCAACCCACAAAGGTAAATCTGACAAAGAGATAATGTTCACTTCTTCAATTGAAGGAGAAGAAAAGAAGACATTCACTGTAGGCAAGGAAACTGGAAAAAAGACGTATGCTAATGCTGTTGGAAATTGACATCCAAACCGGTATACAAAAATGAACCGAAGGTCACATTTCATGCACAAATTTGCAGATCTAAGGAGGAATACCAGGATTGACCGAGAAGGATTCACCAAATTTAACAACATGAATGGAAGACCCGCAATGAGGCCGTTCCATTTGGGACCAAGACAACACGACCGGTATGTATCAAATATTCATGGTTACTGTTACTAGTGTAATAAATTTGGGCACATAATAGTTGACTGTAGGTTAAACAATAAACCTTCTATGAATTTTAAAAGTAGAAATTCATTTAATGCACTCCGAGATATGAATGTTGTTTGCTATCAATGCAATGGATATGGACATAAGAGTTTTGATTGTAGGAAGAACCAACCAATATCCCACAATAGCATTAAGGATGCTTCCTTTATTGAAAACATAAAATGCTATAACTGGCAAGAATTTGGACACATAGCCAAATTATGCAGAAACAAGAAAATCAAGCAAGTAAAGGAAAATCCTGATCAAAGATCGGTATCTGAACCTGAGCAGAATACAAGAGCTGACAACAAGAAGGAAATCAAACTGGTTTGGGTTGAAAAAGAAAAGGAAAAGGCAAAATCAAGTCTCATAGTGCAGACTACCTTGCATGCTGAGAGGAAAAATCTATGGGTGGTAGATAGTGGTTGCTCAAACCACATGACTGGTGACAAAAAAAAATTGATTAATCTTGAAGATTGGAATGGTGGATCGGTAAGGTTTGGAGACAATTCCTCCATCAAAATAAAGGGAAAAGGAACACTAAGAATTGATGGAAAACTGAAGGCACATGATGTATATTATGTGGAAGGCCTCAAACATAATCTACTAAGTGTAAGTTAGATGTACGACAAAGGTTACAAATTCACCTTTGACTCAATCGGTTGTCAGATAAAGAAATACAGTACCGGTAAAGTGGTGGCAGAAGGAAAGAGAACTGATGGAAATGTTTACAATTTGAAGGAATACTATGAGTCAAAATGTATGTTAGGACAAGTAGATGAAAGTTGGTTGTGGCACAGAAGATTAGGCCACATAAATTTTGATAACTTGGTTGGAGTAAGAAAAAAGGGGTGTGTGAGGAATATCCCACCCATAATCAAGCCAATAAACACATTTTGTGATGAATGTGTAAAAGGCAAGCAAACAAGAGTAAGTTTCAGGACAAAGGAGCACAACACCTCAAAGCCACTTGAAATTGTGCATACAGATCTGTGTGGTCCAACTAGAACAAGAGCAATTGCTGGTGAAAGATACTTCAAGATTTTCATTGATGACTACTCAAGGATGACATGGGTCACCTTTTTGCAAGATAAATCACAAGCATTTTAAAGATTCAAGATCTTTTGAAAGATGGTGAAAAGGAAAGTGGGTACAAATTAAGATGTCTAAGATCTGACAGGGGTGGCGAGTTCACATCAAATGAATTTGAAGATTATTGTGAAAAACATGGAATTAGAAGGCAATACTCTGCTCCTAGAACACCACCACAAAATGGTGTGGTAGAAAGGAAGAACAAGACATTCAAGGAGATGGACAGAACTATGTTGAATGAGGCCAGTCTGCCAGATACTTATTGGAAAGAAGTTGTTCATACTGCCGCATACACCTTGAACCGGGTTCAGTTAAGAACAAACAACAAGTTGACACCTTTGAATTATGGTATGACCGGAAGGCATCCGTCAAATACTTCAAATTTTTTGGAAGCAAATGCTTCATTAAGAAAGATATGGATGGGTTGGGAATCTTTGACTCTAGAAGTGATGAAGGCATCTTCCTTGGTTATTCGTCAACCAACAAGACCTACAAATGCTACAATAAAAGACTAAGAATAATTGTTGAAAGTGTGCATGTAAGAGTTGATGAGGATATGCACAAAGGATGTCAACCACACATTAACCGATATGATGAATCTGATTATGAAAATATTGATGTTCTGTCTGACACTGAACCTGAGGCAGCACCTTAGAAGGTTCCTAACCGGTATGTATAGTTGAATCATCTGGAAGAGCAAATTCTAGGAAATAAGAGTGATGGTGTGCAGAATAGAAGAAGACTTGCCCGAAATGATGAACAAGTCAACCTATATCTCATGACTGAAGTTGAACCCAAAAATTTCATTGAGGCTAGCAAGAGACAAGAATGGATGGATTCTATAGAAGAAGAAATGCACCAGATTGAGAAGAACAAGACTTGGGAATTAGTCCCTAGACCAGAAGATAAGAACATCATTGGCACAAAGTGGGTCTACCGTAACAAAATGAATGAAGAAGGTAAGGTTGTGAGACATAAAGATAGATTAGTGTGCAAAGGATACTCTCAGGTAGAGGGGAGTGACTTTGAAGAGACATTTGCACTGGTGGCTAGATTAGAAGCAATTAGGATGTTTCTAGCTTACTCTACCTACAAGGGCTACAAAGTGTACCAAACGGATGTAAAATTTGCTTTTCTAAATGGAAATTTAGAAGAAGAAGTATACATGGAGCAACCAGAAGGATTTCTATTGCATGATGATGAAACATTTGTATGTCGGTTAAAGAAAGCTCTGTATGGTTTAAAGCAAGCCCCCAGAGCATGGTACTCAAGATTGGATCTGTATCTAAAGGATTGGGGATTCAAAAAGGAAAGTGCTGACAACAATTTGTACATAAGGAAATATGGGAATCACATGATTATTGTGGTTGTGTATGTAGATGACATCATCTTTGGTGGCAACAAGGATACTCTCTGCAAAGAGTTTGCTGATCAGATGTAGTCAAAATTTGAGATGTCAATGCTTGGTTAATTGACTTACTTCCTTGGCTTGTAGATACTACAAAAAGATAAAGGAATCTTTATCTCACAGGTCTAGTATGCAAAGGAGATGCTGAAGAAATTCCAACTGGAAGATTGCAAACCAATAAGTACTCCCATGGTGACTGGCAACAAATTAAGTAAGAATGATGAATCACCGGTAGTGGATCAGACTTTGTACAGATCCATGATAGGCAGTCTACTATACCTAATTGCTTCAAGACCTGATATTGTTTAGGCAGTATGCATGGTGGCCAGATTTCAAGCTACACCAAAGCAGTCACACATGAATGCTGTTAGTAGAATATTTCGGTATCTGCAAGGAATGCTCAACTATGGTTTGTGGTATCCTAAATAGGGAAATTTTATTTTGGAAGCAGACACTGATGCCGATTGGGCAAGATGCATTGATGATAGAAAGAGCACAAGCAGTGGTGCATTCTTTCTAGGCAAGCAGTTGGTCTCATGGCATAGCAAGAAGCAAGACTCAGTCTCCCTATCTACTGCCGAAGGTGAATACATTGCTACTGCTACATGTTGCTCTCAGGTGCTTTGGATAAAGCAGACTCTCAATGATATCCAAGTGGACATCACTGATCCCATTTTCATCTGGTGTGATAATTCAAGTGCAATCAACATAACAAAGAATCTGGTCATGCATTCCAAAACAAAACACATTGCAATCAAATATCATTTCCTCAGAGAGAAGGTTGAAGGACAAGAGGTAAGAATGGACTATGTTCCTACTTGAGAACAAGTGGCAAACATTTTCACCAAACCACTACTGGTAAGCACGTTTGAGTACCTTTGACACAAGTTGGGAGTTGTTTCATTTGCCTAGTGTTAGTTTGCTCTTTTAAATTTTCTGCATCCAAAGAAAGTTTTCATTTTGTGGTCTTTCTTGAACTTGAACCTTGAACCTTTCAAAAAAGTGGTTCAAAGTTCAAAGTTCAAAGTTCAAAGTTGGTTTATAAAGTAATGGCTTTGTTCAATAGGGTGTCAATAGACTTTGTGATAATTGTCGTTGAACTTGAACCTTTGAACCTTCTTTTCAATGGTTCAAGGTTCAAGGTTCAAACATGTTGTATTAAGTCTTTTGTGAGTCGCGTTCGTAAACTGTGAGTCTTTGTTTGGCTGAATGTTTTGTTCTCTAGTACAGTCTTGAACTTGAACCTCCAAACTACTTTTTAGTGGTTCAGGGTTCAAGGTTCGAGGATAGATAATTTTGAAAATCAAGTAATGAAGTATCGACATATAAAGGAATATTCTGGATTTGAATGATGAACCTCAAAGGAAATGAATGATAATGACATCCGTACTAGAGATAATCATGTTGAGGAAATATATGAAAGGAGAAGGCACATGAGAATTAATAAGGTGTTAGGATCAAATCCTTTTGGCACAATGGGCATGGATAATCTGACAGGCGGGAGTCATAAAGAGTCGTGCAGCTGACATTTCAGGTTATGTTATAAGTTTGTTTCTTTGAAAGTAAATTATTGGCTTCAGTTGTTTGTTCAAAATAGTCAGTAGGGAAGTAGTGGTGGCGGTGGTAGTTTCTTTTCTTAGCTTTGTGTGAATTTTCAATTCTGCATGAAAGGTGAGCTCAAGGTTTTTCTTTCTTCCCTGTTAAATTGCGTAAATTGAAAGATGTTGTTCATTATTTCAGTTAGTTCAATCCATTCTTCTTGCTGTGCACTTTTCCTGTTATTGAGTAAAGATGAGACCAAAACCACCTCAGCCGGACCCAAAATCTGGTTTAGTCTATTCCCTGCCAGACATAGGAGACACCTACTTGTCGTCAATGAATTTAGAGGAATTTCATGAAAGAACACATGATTCTGCCAATACCCCATTAATGTAGAAGATTCTAGATAGTGGGTTAATTGAAGCTGCAACATTTCCCCCTGCCGTATCATGTCCAGAGTTAGTTTTAGAATGTATGAGCAGATATGACCCTGTCGAGAGGTGTATTAGGGATGTAAAGGGGAAAAGTTTGCTGGTAATTAGTCGGCAGACCATTGCTACAGTAATGAGAATTCCTGAGAAAGAACAATATGAAGACTAGATGGTTTGTAAGTCACAAGGGCTTTTCTCAGAAAAAAAGGCCTATTACCGAAGTGTTATTGCTAGGAATTGGTTGTTGAAATTCCAAAAAGGAGGTTATAGGTTGCCCATCCCATTAACCCGTGATCACATGATTCAAGAAGTAAGGGATATAATCATTCTCTTACATAGAATGCAAGGAAATCAGATTGCCTATTACTGGGAGGATTGGATGTATTTCTTTGTCCAGGTTATCTTTGGTGAGAAAAGATATATAGACTGGGCCGAGTTAATTGCAGAGAGAATGCATGAGGGCTTAAGCTGCTTTGGAAACAAGAATTTCTATATGTCTTCCTATCTTATATATTTCTTATCTTGTATAAGACAATGGACAAGTTTATTCCATGAAGTTTGGTAGAATAATATGAAAATCTATGAGTACCATCCACATTTACAGCAACATAGGGTAGCAGAAAATTATTATAAAGTTTAAAATATTTTCCTAGGTAGGATAGTATTTGAATTGAAGGGAGATATGCATAAAAGATTGACCGAGGAAGCTATGCAGTTTATAAGTACCTACGACGGTGTCTATATTCAGTTTTCTAGATTCACTTATCTGAGGGTTGGTGGCTTTGAAGGAGAACCCTATAAATTGCCGAGGTATGTCTTCGATCAACAGGTGCTAATGGAAGTAAGTAGACAACTTGCCCATATAGAAAAGAAATACAGAGAAAAGCATCAAACAGGAGTATCTTCCCCTATTGAACTAAAACATTACACTTGCAATAGTGTTTCAGATGCCTTGAACCTAGAGCTAGAGTTCAAACAGTTCAATTTCAAACTGTATATTCCCCGCACTAACTTTGATATTAAAGGCTTTGCAATGACTCATCTTACAATTAGGGAACATTTTCAGCATATGTCGAGTCTAGAAGATTTCTGGGTAAACTGTGAGGATGAGTATGAGGTCCGGAGAAGAGCCCACTGAAGATTCACTGTGCAACAAGTAAGAGAGTATGGCCTAGAAATAAACACTGCTCATATTGAGGATAATGGAAAAGATTTAATGGATTCATAGTTCGTTGAAGATAAGCAACCAGAGGTAATCTCAAAGATAGATTGGGAGAAAAATGAGGAGGAAGATATTCAGACTAGAACCCTCATGGTTATACGAAGAATGAAGAAATGGCTTAAGCAACACCGATTGAGGCAAAGTCGGTAGAAGGGTTCAACTTCATCCTCTAAGAGCTTGGTTTCTAATACATTTATTCAATCTTGTGATGCAGGTCATTTTCACAAAAGGGATAAAGGTGAGCAGAAGAGCAGGGCATTACAAAGCAAAGGGCAATTGACTCCTGTTAGAGTTACCCGCTCTAAAACTAGGAGTAAAAGAAAATCCTCTCCTCCAGACATAGTAGTGGTTGATCTTGAAATGGATGCCCTTCAAGATAATCCAGGTTCAGAGCAACAAAATCTAGATGATGAGGAAACCAGCAAGCAAGAACAGGAAACCTTTCAGGCAGACTCTATCATGGTAATAAGAGATGAAAAAGATGCAGGAACTGATTTTGGAAAGACTCCAGTTTCCACAGGTCCAGTCTGGTTGGATAATATGCTTGGCAGCAAGAAGAGAAACATAGTCCCCACCTCCATTCTGATAGAAGATATGGTGAGTAAGTGTCTGGGAAAGACTCCCAAAGCCAAGAAATCAAAGACTGTGTCAAAAATTGATTTTGATGTTGACAGTGGAAATTGGGTGGCAGAGATTGCACATCCATTGACAGATGCTAAGTAGAAAATCCTATAGTTCAAGATTTTACTGTTGAAAAAGTGAACATAGGGACTGCAACTCATGCCACAGACATCCTTCATCTTGAAGCTTCAACTAAGAAGATTATCACAAGGACTTGGAAAGATGAAAGGGACAAACATCGAATGAAGGAGATGTTGCGCAGAATGGCAGAGTACATTGAGGCAATAAATAGTCTGAATCCTCAACCCTTGTCACAATTGCCTACATCATTTGATCCAAAGTCCTCGGTCAATCAGAAAACCTTGGAACAAATACAAAAATGTAGACTGATAGCAGAGACCGTAATGGAGTGGTTGGAGCAGATGCGGAAATCTCGAGCTAAGTATTATGGGAACCTGAGTAAAGTCCATAATGGGGCAATACAAGTAATGAGGGAATTGGAGACTGAAATAAGTAATTGGAAAAATGAAGAGGTGGAATGGGCAACAAAGACTACACAGATGCGGGAAGTACAGACTTACAGAGTTATGAAATTCCTGGTTGAGAAACCAGTGCCAAGACTGGATGATAGCATCTTGTATGTCTGCCAAAAGAACATTGAATGGAGGAATTCACTGATAAAATAGGCATATGAAGAATTCAAAAAATTGGTAGACCAACTTGCAGAGTTAACCACCTCCATGCGAAATGAGCTCTTATGCATTGGAATTAAGTGCCTAAAAAGTGACGGGACACTAGAAACTGTCGAAGTAATAACAAAATCTTTTGAGAAGAAGATTAACTATGTGAAGGAGGGTAAAGGCTTGGTCTCAGATGACCTAACTACTATGACTAAAATTGAGTCACTTCTCTTCCTGTGCATTGGACATCTGGATAGCCACTTCGATAAGGTTGCGCAGGTTCACAAGGAAAAGGAGGCGTGGAAACAGTGTATAACACATGTGGGGCTTCCACATAAGCCTGTTATCCAACACTTCATTACGACATTTTCTGATTGGAAGAAAGAATCTGTTTCTTAGAACTGTTTCATGTTTTCTAGACAATAGAAAGAATCTGTTTCTTAGAACTGTTTCATGTTTTCTAGACAATAGGCTCTGTTTTTTGATAATGGGAAAAGACAGTTTCATTTGGTAAATTTTGTTGAACTTCACGAGGCGGAAAGTTAGTTTTTTCGTGTTTCCCGCTTTTATTGTAAGCCTTGCTGTGGCTATATAAGGGATGAAAAAGACTCTGTTCGGGTCCGAAAGATTTTTGGGGGAAAAGGAATGCAATAGATAAAAATCTATTTTTTATGATGTTTTGAGAAATAAAAGAACAATTTTTATGAATAAAATTGTCGCAAGTTCTGTAGTATTAAATCTGTGAGTTTAATAGATTCGGGTGATAATCTCTGTGTGGATTTAGTTTGAATTAGGAGTTTGTTACTTTTCTTCTCATTATATGTGAATGTACATAGAATGCGTTTTCCTCTGAAAAACAAATGCTTGAAGTCTGTGAACTTCATGACAGAATTGGTGTTATTAATTGAGAATATATTCATTGTGTGCTGACAAGTGAATATAAATCTGCCTTTAAGTACTTTCAGGTAAAAAGTATGCAAACTAAATTACAATAAAATAGAGCTAATTGAAAATCATTCTTTGTTGGGGAGCTGTACCCGTATGCAGAGGATAATTATTTCCTAGAATTATCCAACTGTTAGTTGCTTTTGTCTTTTAATTAATGGGCATATAGAGATTTAAGAATACAATGTATAAAAGACAAATCTGTTAACTAACACCTAGAAAGGTTTGTGTGGCTCAGGGGGAGTATTGTGTGGACCAAAGGGGGAGTGCACAAGTACCCTTTGTCATTATGTCAAAGGGGGAGAAATGTACCGATATGGGTGGATTGTGAGAAGTTGACATCAATGCCAAAGGGGGAGATTGTTGGCATTTTGGCACTTAGTTGTCATTGATGTCGACTGGTGGAGATTAAGCATGGTAGTTGGTTGCTTGGTTAATGATGAAGAGATAGAATGTCAAGATGTGCAACCTATATAGGATGCTATACTAGTCAACAGGAGAAGAACACTCTACTGGCAAAGGGTTTTACTGGTATGTGTTTTCCGGACTGACTGAACATTGGAAGGGAGTGTCTTGATCGGTGTGAAGCTAAGTTGGCAAGTAGGGTGTGGTTGGTAAAGTTTCATCCAAAGGGTCGATGAAACAAATATTTGCCATTAATGAAGGAACCACAAATCAAGGGATTGTATCAGACTGGTTGTGGCTCGAGGAGGAAGGAATGATAGAGGAAGATCAGGGGAGTAGTTGGCGTCTGGATCGAAGAAAGAAGATCGGATTGAAAGAATATGTCAAGAAAGAAACAACAGAGGCATTAATAGAAATTTGACAGATGTAAATCTATATAAAGGATTGTGTTTCCCTTGTCTGTAAAACATGTCTTGAAAGGTGTGAAAATGATAGAGATGAACATATGGACTTCAAGGTGATCATATATTGCAAGATCTGATTGGATTTGATTTGTCTCGAGGATGGTGAAGAAACCCTAACCACCTGGATTTTGAATTGCTTTTTGGCAGGAAATCATTTGATAAGAAACTGGAGCAATGAATAGAGGGAGATGATGCTGCGGAGAAGATTGTGGAGAGGAGAGAGAGGAGAGAAGTTAGAAGAAGAAAACTTGAGAAGTGGTGTCGATCGAGTTACAGGGTGAGTAAGTAGCCAGACCGGTAAGAGGATTCTACCAGTAGTTTTCAAAGGCGTGGCAGAGCAGGCAGCATCCTAGTGTGACATAGTGTACTGAGTGACTGTGTGTGAAAAGGAGAGAAAAATAACAGAGAGTTAATTGATTCAAGAGCTACAAAATTCATTTGTAGTAAGAAGCCTAAATTGCATTCAAATAGTATCTCAATATACATCTCCAAGTCAGAGCTTGGTGTAGGGGTTGATGCTCCTTGGGTTGGTGCCCTAAAAGTGCAGGGGTTGGTGCCCTAAAATATTTGTAAATCTGTGTTTTACCTGTGAGGCTGGATTGGAGCAGTAGACTTTAGTAGCTTTTCTCACTGAGGTTTTTCCCATATTGGGTTTTGCTTGTAAATCTAGTGTTGTGAGTTGCTTGTGTATGCATGGTCACTTTGACTTTCTATCTTATATTACCGGTTCGACTGTTTATGTGATTAAGTACATACTTGATATTCTCAAGTTAGATCAAAAAAAGAAAAGACCTAGGAACCACTAATTCACCCCCCTCTCAATGGTATTATGTGTTCAACAATTGCATGGCTATTGCAATCTCCATAAATTAAACAAAACTAAATTTATCCATGTCCAGGGGTCCTTGGATGCTTAATGCATCATCATCTTCTTCATCAACAATATTCTTTTTGGAATCAAGTGACAAGGGTGTCACTTTAGGCTCTATATCCTATGTTTTCTTATCATCTTCTCCTTTCTTCTCCTCTGTATTCTCTTCTACTTTGTCCTCCTATTTTTCCTTTTCCTTCTCCGTATCATTATCTTTCTCCTTGACTTCCTCACTGGCCTTTACCGATGGTGGTTGTGTATCAACAGTGTGATTATCCATCGGTGGCTCCTCATCCTTCTTTTCTTCTTCATATTTCTTTTCTTCCTGTTCCTATTTCCGCTCATGCTGTTCAGACATCTGAACATCAACATCATATACATCTATATTATCAACAATATTATCAACATTATCACCAGTGTCATCACTAGGGATGACCACTGTCTCAGTCTGTGCATTAACCGATTGATCATTTACTGGTTGTTCTCCCATCACTATTTCATTTGGTTGAAGCTCAGTTGTTTCAACTCTCACAGGTTTTTTTTCATCATCTCTTTCCTCTTCAATAGGAATCAACCCCAATGATTTTCTTATTAAAATTTCAGTCTCTTTCTGGACTGATTGGGTCTCTCCAAGAATCATTCTAGTCAATCTTTTCTTTGATCTGAAGGAAGATCCTACATTTAACAAAACATCATCTAGTTCCTCCTTGGTTGAATCTGGTTGAATATTCTTAAGTATATATTCAACAAATTCTCTATCTTGTCTCATAGTAGCCCGCCATCTATCATCAATCTTGTTGTATAGAGAATTAGGAATCTGCCCTTACAGCTCAATAAGAGCCATGCTATATCTGTTCATCATGTAAACAACTGCATCCTCTATCTACCTTTGTTCATCTTCATTAAATATTTCATAGAGTTTCTTTATACCTTTCAATAAACCATACTCTTTAATGTTTATTATTAAATTTTCAAGAGGTGAAAGTTCTGTTACCAGTTTCTTTGAAGATTTCCCAGTTGATTTACCGGTAACCTTAGGCTTTTTGACACTAGCCCTTAAGCCTTTCTTTTCTTCCTTAGATTCTATTGCTTCTTCACTAGCAGATGCCGGTTTCTTTGCCCATTGCTTCTTCCTTTTGCCAGATACCAGTGGAGCAGGTGGATCAATAATCTTTCCTATTCTCCTAAATTGAATCTTTGTAGGTTTCTCTGTCGATTTCTATTTCTTAACAACTGCTTGTTTACCTTTTTCTGCAACTTTCTCCTTTTTGGCTCTAGTTTGTACACCGGTGGAGGTACCAGTGGGTGCACTTGATGTTCCAGCCTTTTGAGTAACATGTTTTTCTCTTGCTTCAACAATCTGTTCCTTTGTGAATCCTTCTTGCTCAGCAAAGGCTTCCACTTCCTTTCTAATTTTCTTCACAATAACTAGTTTTTGAAGTTTAGAATGCACTTGTAATGATTTTTCTTTGTAAGTGCGAAACCTTTCTGTAGTTGTATCAACCGGTTGACTGAGAAAATTATTTGCATACTTCATACCCTATGGGCATAACCCATGTATTCTGGGGCTCTACAACTTCCATCATGCAAGTATCTGTGTCCATCATAAAGAAAATTGTGTTCTCATACCGGTTTACAACTCCTATCGTTACCTCTCCCTTGCATGCATTTTCTTTTGAAAATCTTTAAAATATCCCCATGCAATCTTATCAAAATCATATTACCAAGCATCCTAATGCTATTCTTCATTTGCATTAATGCAGGTGTGCCTTCATTCTATTGAATATCACCAATACCGAGGAAACAATTATGAAAATAAAAGAATAGACCAATAATCAATTGACCAAATTTGAACCTTAACCTCTTATCCTTCTTGATGGCTTCTAGGTTCAGCACAAATTGACTTCTCAATGCCTTCGACAAGTTATAGTCAACATCCTCTTTGATCATTTAGTAAGTAGTATGAATGGCAGCTGCCGGTACACTGTTCATCCTACTTGAATAGTATATCTAGTATCTAATCACCATTGAATAATATTTCACTAACTGATCATTGATGTTGTTTATAGTCATTCCTCTGCCATCCCATTTAGATCCTATTAACTTTTCTATATCATTCTTTAGAATAGATCTGAGTAAGGGGACCTTATCGATGGAACAAAATCCGGTGACTGTGTGAATGGCTTCCTTAGAAATCTTATGTGGTCGATTGAGCCACATGCATTGATCATGTATCCTGCTAAGAAAAAATCTCACAAGTTCATCATCAAAATCATCAATGGTATTCAATGCATGATGAAACCCTTTATCGACAACTTTATTGAACTATTCTTTCAATCTACCATTCTCATCACACAATGCTCTAAATTGATCATCAATAGCAGCCATACCCATATCTTCCAATTTGTAGTGATAAAATGACCTAACATCTTCAAGATGTAATACACCATAGGGAACTCCAGATAGGGCTCCGACAGTATCAGTTTCTTCAGATTTAAATGGATGTCTCTTAAATTCAGGTCGTGGCCTATCAAAAACATCAACTAGATGTGGAGAGTCCATCTTCAACAATTCAAAAAATAAGCAGACAACAAGATTTGTGGATAAATACCTTTTATCGCTATCACACCTAGGGTTCCAAACACTGACTAAGCTTTCTCACACCGATCACTGATTTGCAGATCACTTTCAATCTCCTTAAATCTTCGTCAATAAAATAAATGCTGCCACCACAAGATTTTCTCTGCTCTATTTGCTCTCCAAATGCTCATAAGAATGCAATGTGACAAATAACATTCAAAAAGTTCCTTTTATTTGCCCATTATCTACCACATTAAATTCTATTACCGGTAAAACACTAAAATATCACTTAACAAACTAATACATACTACTGGTTAACAAAGATACATCATTCATACCAGTTAAGATCCAAAAACTCTTCATAACATCTAAATGTATCAAAATATATAGATCTGACTTATCGTACTTCATCCAAGGGTTCATCTAAAGATCTGACAATAAGCTCTCCCCAAGTTGTATAACTAACTCATTTTACCAGTGAAGGGTTCTCCACACTAGGTGAAAAATTAGACTCCTCAGATGGTTTATCATTTCTCTTCTTCTTCCATATTCTATTCATCTCAGCTCTGGTTTCTTCAACATTATCTTTCTTCTTCCCTTTCCGATCAACAGATTGATTTACCAGTTGGTTCTTCTTTACTATGCAAAACTTAGTAATGTGTCCCAGTTGATGACAATGATAACAAGCCATACCAGATTCTCTCCAAGGTCCTGCATTGCCTCTACCAGTCCTTCTTTTGTAGCTCATGGCCACATTCCCAAAGCTATTACAAATTGTGCAAACCACATTCATTCTTTTCTCCATGTCATAGGGGTTAGACCGGTTAGCATAGGTGTTGGCATATGATGAAGCGATGACAAAGTATGTTGTCATTGATGTCAATAAGTGCTCAAGAAGATACAACAGTATGCAGCAGTATAAAAATTGGAAGCGGTTTTGGTCAACCAGGATGGAGTGGACCGGTGTCGGGGTTCACTAAGTGTAATTACCAGTTGGTAGTCTCTATTCAGTTTTAGGGTTTTTGGTATGGCCTGTGCGGTGCAACCGATGGTGTTTTGTGAATGTTAAGGATAAGGATTAGGATGCCACATCAGCTGTGTGCATGTGAAGGATTTCCTTGAGGATTTTGTGCGTGGAAATCAAATGCATTGAATGCCTACCTCAGGAATGCATGAATTTTTGAGCGGTGTATGAAGAGTGCGTGATGGGTTACCATTTTCTAGATGCGATGAAGATCTGACGATGCAGAGTGACTTGAGATTTGTTTAGATCATTTCATTCTATGTAATGTGTTTGGACAGTCAGATTTGGACCGCTTGAAATTGTAAACCTAAAATACTTAGGGTTTAGGGTTTATGTTACTGACCTAATTTTTGTCTATAAGGTTGATGAGTTTTGATATTGTTGTGTTTGTGTTTGCATGTTGAGATACTTGCGAAACTAGAGTGTGAAACCTGCAAAGTGTGATTGCAGAGGAGAGGAGCTGAAAAGGATTTGCCTTAGCAATTAGTGCTATTATTAGATCAAAGCTTTACCTGTTGACTTCTAACCATTTCAATAGAAGGAAAATCCATTGACCAGGTAGCTTTAACAGGCTTGTTGTAAATCCTCTAACCAGGTGACTCAAGTTCATTGAGTTCTTTAAATCCTCTAGCGAGGTAACCTTTAACAAGGTTTCAACCTTTAACAAGGTTTCAACCTTTAACAAGGTTTCAACCTTTAACAAGGTATATAGCCATCCCTTAATCGGGTGATCTTTAACATGATCGGTTCCTAACAAAACCTTATTGTAAAGTCTTTAACCAGACTAGGCTCCTAACAAAGCAGAATTCAAAAGTGTTCAAAACAAGCTTGTGGGTATTCATCCCCACTGTGGTTTTTCCCATTTGGGTTTCCACGTGAAAAATCTGTGTGTTATGAGTTGTGCATTTTTCATGTAATGATTGAGTATTCTTTGTTTAGGTGATTATGCATGCAAAGCTAATAGTTATGGTATTACTGATACAACACATGCACATGCATATTGGTGAAGTAGTTATCAAGTGTTGAATGATATTTGAAGTATTCAATTTTATTGGTTTAGATGTTTGAAGTCTTGCTATGTTTAACTGATATTTCCATGGTTAAGTTTAGTGATGAAGACAACTGGTTATCATTGTTTTAACTTGACAAGTTGTTGAGAAGTTTTTGTCTGTACTGATTCACCCCCCCTCTTAGTAGTTAGTTAGGGTATTCATTATTCATCATTATTCATCAATTGGTATCAGAGCGACTCTAGGTCCTTGGTGATATAAGCTTAACCACTTGAGGCAAAAGATCTTACTTTAATGATGAAGAGGGAGGGTCCTAAGTTCAATAGGGATAACTTCAAAATATGGAAGGACAAAATGAAGATTTATATCAAGAGTTTGGGTGCTCAAAACTAGAGCTATGTTGAAAATACCTATGTAATCCCCATTGGCACTCTAACTGATGATTAGGAAAGAGAGATTCAAGAAAATGGTCAAGTCATGGAAGCCCTTATTAGCAGCCTGTCCAATATTGAGTTCATTGATATACAAGATAAGGACACTCTTAAGGATGTATGGACACACTGGAAACCATTTATGATGCTGATGAGCATGTCAAGCAAGCTAAGGAATAAAGCCTTAGAGGAAAATTTGAAGACTTGAGGATGGTTGAAGGAGAGAGCATTCAACAATATGGCATAAGGATCAAGACTGTGGTTGGAGATATCAAGAGAATTGGTGGAACAATTGATGATGCCATCGTTCTTAGTAAATTTTTGAGATCATTGTTACCGGTCTATGCGATCAGAGCTGCTGCTATTCAGGAGTTAAGATCTATTGACAAGACAAAGGTATCTCTAGACTCTATCATTGAAAAGTTGACTGCATATGAGTTGAATAGCTATGATGGTAGTGTTCAGAAGACTGAGTCAACCTTTAGAGTATCTGTTGCACCAACCAAAAAAGGAAAAGAAGTAAGCACTAGCTATGAATTTAGGCCAAATAGAGACATGGATGAAGAGGAGATTTTGATGGAGTTTGAAGCTCTTCTTGCCAAGAGACTTCCAAAAGGCACTGGAAAATATAGAGGTAAGCTTCCTCTAAAATGTCTTTCCTGCAATAAGATAGGACATATAACTATTAATTGTCCTAACAATGACAATAAGGATAAACCAGAAAGGTTTAGAAAGTATAAAGGAGGAGGTAGGAGAAATTGTCTTGTTGCAGTGGATGAAGGTGTTACTGATGAAGAATATGAGGATGAAGAGAATGAGGACATAGTGTTTTTAGTTGTAAAGGAAGAGGTGTCTGATTAGAAAGTCCTTGTCTCTCGCATTGACAACTCTAATGAGTGGATCATTGATAGCGGGTGTTCTCACCACATGACTGGTGATCGGAGAAATTTTATGTCTCTGGAAGAATATGATGGAGGTGTTGTCTGGTTTGGTGATGATGCACCTTGCATGGTGAAAGGAAAAGGATCCATCTCATTGAATGGAAAAAGCAGTGTGAATGATGTCTACTGGGTGGAAGGCCTTAAGAACAACATTTTATGTGTTGCTCAGCTGAATGACAAAGGACTCATTCTAGAGTTCAAAGGTGGAGTCTGCAGAATAATTGGAAAGAGTGGTGAACTTATTGCCACTGGTAAGAAGACCAGAGGAAACCTGTTTCAGCTAAATGCCAAGATTAGTCAGTGCCTGATGGTGAAGTTTGATGACAGTTGGATATGGCATAGGAGAATTTGTCATATGAATTTTGATAATATTGTAAAGGCGAGTAAGATCAAGGAAGTAAGAGGATTGCCTTTTCTAGAACAAACTGAAGAATGCTTTATGCAGAGAATGTCAACTTGGGAAGATGTCTTCCTCAACATTCAATGGTAGGTTTTTTTCAGCAAAGAACTTACTTGATCTTGTGCACACCGATCTGTGTGGTCCTATGAAAACAAGAAGTATTCAGGGAGATCGGTACTTCATGATTCTTACCGATGACTGCTCAAGAATGATGTGGGTCACATTTTTGAAAGAAAAGTCTGAGGCATTTGGAAAGTTCAAAGCCTTTAGAGAATTGGTTGAGAAGGAGAGCGACAAAAGAATAAAGTGTCTTAGAACCAATCAAGGAGGTGAATTCACTTCTGATGAATTCGACAAGTACTATGAAGAGAATGATATCAAGAGGCAGTTGTATGCCCCAAGGACACCACAAGAGAATGGCATAGCAGAAAGGAATAACATGACTATAGTTGAAGCAGGCAGAACTATGCTGATCCAAGGAAAGGTAGCTCACACTTTTTGGAGAGAAGCAGTGAGAACTGTAGTCTATAGTATGAACCAGGTACTCATCAAGAAAGGTAAAGACAAACCCCTTATGAGTACTGGAATGGGAGAACTCCTAATGTGAGGTATTTTAAAGTGTTTGGTAGTAAGTGCTATATCAGGAGAGGTGAGCATCTGAGCAAGTTTGATGCTAAATGTGATGAAGGAATATTTCTGGGATATTCCACTAAAAGTAAGGCTCTCAAATGCTACAACAACATGACTCAAAAAATTATTGAGAGTATCAATGTCAGGGTTGATGAATCCCTTGAGGAGCTTGAGGAAACCTACATCAAGCAAGCGGAAGATGAACCGGGTGTAGCCTTCTGGGAACCAGTTAAGAAGGAAACAAGTTGCAAACACCAGAAAGACCTCAGTGTGTCTATACTGGTAGAAGCTGCAGCAGGTGAAGAAGAAGATGAAGTGGAAGAAGAAGAGGAAAAGCAAGCAGAACCAACTAGGGGCATTCCTAGGTATGTGAAACTACATCATGATCCAAAGCAGATCATAGGAGATAAAGATGCATGGATACTCACAAGAAGAAAGGTGACTGAAAACTCTTGCATGATTTTTGAATTTGAGCCTAAGACCACTAGAGAGGCACTTATCGATGAAGACTGGATAAAGGCAATGGAAGAGGAGCTGGACTAGATAGAAAATAGTGCAACATGGTCCTTGGTACCCAAACCGGAACACAAGAATGTAATAGGTACCAAATGGGTCTTCAGGAATAAGTTGAATGAAGAAGGCACAGTGGTAAGGAACAAGGCAAGACTTGTATGCAAGGGATATGCTCAGGAAGAGGGAGAAGACTATGGAGAAACCTTTGCCCCAGTGGTTAGACTGGAAGGTGTCCGAATGCTACTTGCATTTGCAACATTCAAGGGATTTAAGGTATACCAGATGGATGTGAAGTCTACATTCTTGAATGGAATCCTAGAAGAAGAAGTGTATATTGAGCAACCAAATGGATTTACTTTGTCAGAAGATAGTAACATGTTGTGTAGATTAAACAAGGCCCTATATGGATTGAAACATGCACCAAGGGCATGGTATGAATGGTTACACTCTCATCTTGTGAAAATAAGATTTTAGAGAACAAGTGAGGACAACAACATATACCTGAATTCTGAAAGTGATTAGATATTGATCTGTGAAGTATTTGTAGATGACATAATCTTTGGAGGAGATGATGAAATGAGTCATGCATTTGTAGATGAAACAAATAAAGAGTTTGGGATGTCTCTCATTGGAGAGATAAAGTTATTCATTGGTCTACAGATTCAACAGATGAAAGAAGAAATCTTCATTACCCAATCCAAGTATATCAAAGAGGTATTGAAGACCTTTGGCATGAAGGAGAGCAAACTGGTTGGAACACCAATGGTGATCAACTACAAACTGACTAAGGAGGATGACTCAGTGTTGGTGAATGAGAAGGAGTACTGGTCAATGATCGGTAAGATGCACTATGGGGTGCATAGCAGACCGGACATTGCTCATGCAGTGGGCATAGTAGCTCATTTTCAGAAGAGTCCAAGAGAATCCCACTTGGTAGCAGTAAATAGGATTCTTAGATACCTAAAAGGGACTATTGACTATGGATTGTGGTATCCATACAATGGCGACTTTTATCCCAAAGTGTTTACCGATGCAAATTGGGTAGGTAATGTGGATGACCGGAAGAGCACAATGAGTGGAGCATTCTTCCTTGGTGGAAGACTAGTCTCTTGGATGAGCAAGAAGAAAAGTTGTATTTCCCAGTCTACAACTGAAGTAGAATATGTGGCAACATTTATGCACTGCACTCAGGCAATCTAGATGAAGCATGAACTGAATGGCTTCAAAGTACCTATATTTGAACTGGTGAGTATTTTCTGTGATAATACTATTGCAATCAATATTTCCAAAAATCCGGTATTGCATGCTACGACAAAACACATTGAACTCAATTATCATTTCTTGAGAGAAAAGGTTCAGAATAAAAAGGTTGTATTAGAACATGTTTCCAGTAAGGAGCAATTAGCAGACATATTCACTAAGCTCTTACTGAAGACTACATTTACCTATTTGAGAGGTGAATTAGGGGTTCTGCCCCTTCATGAAGTAAACTAAAGTTGTGTGCTCCACATCAGTCAGGTACTATAGTGACAAATCTTATAGGGTTGATGTGTTGAAGGATGGTACTCCACAGGGGGAGCAACATAGTGGAGCTTGGAAGCTTGTGCCTCCACTTTGGCATTATTGTCAAAGGGGGAGAAGATATCTGATGATGAAGATATATGGCAGAGTACTCACTGACTAATCCAAATGGTGGTGGTTGTGATCTTTGAACCAGTATATGACAACCGATATATGTTATTGAGCATGGTGCAGATACTGAGCAATGATACACTAAGTATTGCCATCAATGCTAAAGGGGGACATTGTTGGCATATGATGAAGCGGTGACAAAGTATGTTGTCATTGATGTCAATAAGTGCTCAAGCAGATACATCAGTATGAAAATTGGAAGCGGTTTTGGTCAACCGAGATGGAGTGGACCGGTGTCGGGGTTCACTAAGTGTAATTACCGATTGGTAGTCTCTGTTCATTTTTAGGGTTTCCGGTATGGCCTGTGCGGTGCAACCGATGGTGTTTTGTGAATGTTAAAGATAAGGATCAAGATGCCACATTAGCTATGTGCATGTGAAGGATTTCCTTGAGGATTTTACGCATTGAGATCGAATGCATTGAATGCCTACCTCAAGAATGCATGATTTTCTGAGCGGTGTATGAAGAGCACTTGATGGGTTACCATTTTCCAGATGCGGTGAAGATCACACGATGCAGAGTGACTTGAGATTTGTTTAGATCATTTCATTCTATGTAATGTGTTTGGACAATCAGATTTGGACCGCTTGAAATTGTAAACCTAAAATAATTAGGGTTTAGGGTTTATATTACCGACCTAATTTTTGTCTATAAGGTCGATGAGTTTTGATATTGTTGTTGTTGGCAAATGTTGTGTTTGTGTCTACGTGTTGAGATACTTGACAAACCAGAGTGTGAAACCTGCAGAGTGTGATTGCAAAGGAGAGGAGCTGAAAAGGATCTACCTTAGCAAGTAGTGCTGTTATCAGAACAAAGCTTTACCTGTTGACTTCTAACCATTTCAACAGAAGGAAAATCCGTTGACCGGGTAGCTTTAACAGGCTTGTTGTAAATCCTTTAACCAGGTGACTCAAGTTCATTGAGTTCTTTAAATCCTCTAGCGAGGTAACCTTTAACAAGGTATATAGCCATCCCTTAACCGGTTGATCTTTAACAGGATCGGTTCCTAACAAAACCTTATTGTAAAGTCTTTAACCGGACTAGGCTCCTAACAGAGCGGACTTCAAAAGAGTTCAAAACAAGCTTGTGGGTATTCATCCCCACTGTGGTTTTTCCCATTTGGGTTTCCATGTGAAAAATCTATGTGTTATGAGTTGTACATTTTTCATGTAATGATTGAGTATTCTTTGTTTAGGTGATTATGCATGCAGAGCTAATAGTTATGGTATTACTGATGTTAGGCCCAATATGGAAAGCTAATGTACTGAGAGGGGAGGGGTGAATCAGTACTCCAAAAATTCTCTTTAATAATAACCTTACTGTTATGCATAAACAGAATAGTGCAGTAACATAAAATAAAGTTAAAACAAACAGATAACAATCATACATGATTCACTCCATAACACATATATTTTGGTTATGCAGAAACTCTTGGTTAGAGAGAAACTATGGTGGGGATAGCACCCACAACTTCACTACTGCAATAATAAAGAAGGTTAGAGCTACATTTAGCTATTTCTAATAGCTTACCCTGTTAGGAGTAATAAGATCTATTAGATCTACCTTGCTAAAGGATTTCACAACATTTATTCTGAATGTTGCACCTGGTTAGAGGCTTTACACTTTATAGACTTGGTTAGAGTCTTTTACCCTGTTAAAGGTTTCTCTTTCAACTTCACAATATTACAATAAAATCATTACAAACATCTGCAACTTTACATCTGAAATGTTATAGCAGATTCTATGTGCTCAGAATAAGATTACCTTGCTTATAGCATACCTCCGTAACCCATATAGTAACTCGGTAAACCCTTCTGTTTACTTTGTTCTTCGACTGTTCTCTAAAAACCTTCTCGGTGACCTTTGTGTCTCTGTAACAGTCTTCCTTCATACATATATGCACATACCTTGCTCTTAATTCATGCTGTATAAATAGATCTCTTAAAACAGTGATCCATTTCATTACTTCGATCTTACAAACAAGATTCCTCAAATGAATAACTAAACAAAATATTTCATTGGTTAGATTGTCCTTGTAATCATACACAATCTTCTAGTGCAATTTCCAATGTAATAACGGTTAGATGTGCCTCGATCTTGTAACACGTTTTCATATGCATGGCCAGGTTCAATGTATCTAGTAACACGTTTCACTCAGTGAATATCAACTCGGTGTGTTAACTTTATTGCTCGGTAGTCTCAAAAAGATACTCGGTAGATAGCTTCGGTGTATACTGTGTTCTGTGACTGCTTTCTTCTGTAACCGACTAGACTGTGCATAGCGACTTCTCTGTTTATACCGACTACATGATTCGGTAGTGCTAATTGACTAGAATATATAGTATGACTTTGAATATAAAAACTAATGGCAACTTGATAAGTAGTAACAACTGATACAACACATGCATATGTATATTGGTGAAGTAGTTATCAAGTGTTGAATGATATTTGAAGTATTCAATTTTATTGGTTTAGATGTCTGAAGTTTTACTGTGTTTAACCGGTATTTCCATGGTTAAGTTTAGTGATGAAGACAACCGATTATCATTGTTTTAACTTGATAAGTTGTTGAGAAGTTTTTGTCTATACTGATTCACCCCCCCCTCTCAGTACCAGTTAGGGTATTTATTGTTCATCATTATTCATCAATAGGGTCTCAGCAAAGTAGGGTTTTTACGGTCATTTAAATTTATTTTTCAATCACAACCAGATCTCCGATTCATGTGAGGTGTTGGATTATTTGATCCATACCTACATTCAATAGATCTATGCCCATAGATGTTGCATGTTACAATAACCTTCAAATCTCCTAGGCACAAATCTTTGATAAGTATTAGGTCCGTAACCAGTATCAACATTAGATATGCTTCTACAAACATTAGCAGTATGTCTTGGTTTATGATAATTGAAACATACAGGTTTATAAGGTTTCTTACTGGTGGATTTCTGAAGCTTAGGTGCAGGTTTACCTTCATGCATGTTGTCCTTTGTATCAGAAGACTCACCTTTCTCAAATATTGTATAACCTAATCCAGTTGTATCACCTTTCATCCTCTGAGCTTGGATTTGTTCATCAAGCATGGTAGAACTTTTGTTAAACTTTGCAAGCTTCTCATTAGCATCAACGAGTTCTTTTGTAAGGTCTTCATTCCACTTCATAAGAGTCTAAGAGACATTGCCATCTCAAGATCTGCCTTTATTTCTTATTTTTCTTCTTTCTCCTCATGCCAATGAGAATACAGGGTGCCAACTTCCTAATTCAACTTAAAGAGCTCATGTTCTTTTTCTTTGATCTTGTCTTCTGCAGTCCTCCTTGCTTCAAGTTCTTGACTCATTCAAATGGTTTGGGATTCTAACTCTCTCCTCAAATTAGCCTTCTCTTCATTCAATTTCTCAACCCCATCAACCAATGCATCTATGTTAGCCTCTTCAGAAGAGATGCTTTCAGAAACCTCCAACAGTTATTTAGTTAGTTCTTTCCTCCAAGCTTATGAAGCTTTATACTTGCCTGTCAATGTTTCTAGGGCATCCTTAGTTTCTGCAAGTCTTTTAGCCATCTCTCTATAGCTCAATCCTTCCCCCATGTCTGCCTTAGGGATCCCTTCCAAGTGATTAAGCCTCAAGGAAGTTAGGCTCTGATACGAATTGATAAAATTATAAGGCACTGAGAGGGGGGGTGAATCAATGCAAGCAAAAATAGTAAGAATCTGATTACCAACTTAAAATTATTAAAACTTATCAAGCATATAAGAAATATCACCATATATGCAATCACTCAATAAATTAAATTCCACATAACACAAGAGATTTATATGTGGAAACCAAAAATGGAAAAACCATGGTGGGAGTTAATACCCACAATATTCACTATCTTCAGAATATAAATCTTGACCGGTTAAGGTCTTACAAATATGCCCTATTAGGAGCAAACCCGATTAAGAGTCACCGATTAAGGGATTTCAATGATAAGCCTTTTTTAGGAGCTATGACCTGTTAGGATCAACCTCATGCAAGGATTTAGAACTCATATATTGAGTCACCCTATTAGGGGATTTACAATGTAAGGCCTGTTAGGACCTACCCGGTTAGGGGATTTACAATGTAAGGCCTTTTAGGACCTACTGGGTTAGGGGATTTTACTACTGCAAACTGTTAGGAAAACAAAAGTGAAAATATATTCATATAACACCTTCTATGTCTGGTAAGATCCGCTTCAGATCCTCAAAACTTCAACAACACTTCATTACAGAGCTTCCCTAGTTACCACACTTTCACATTCACAATATTCGCTAATGATTTCTCTGTTTTCACACACCGACTTGATACCTCATCACACTTTTTATAGACACTTAATTTTAGTTGGCTACAACCTTGGAACAATTTCCTAGGTTCAATGAATCTAGACAAACTTGCATTGCACTCTTTACTTATGTCAGCCACCGACATATGAAATCAAAACCTGTGCCATTTTACCAATTTAAATGAGTTATATCACTACCGGTTAAGTGTTCTTCCACTTTTACTGCTCTGTACATGAAATCTCACTCATCCAATTGAATCTTCTAATGCGGTTGTGGACATAGCTCCAAATACCTATCTCCAACATTTCTTTGAAACCGTATCACGCAACTCTTCAAGAATCGCCTGTACTGGTTGCTTGAATGTAACACTGTCCTTTGTTTACCAGTTAAAATCCTAATTATTGGTTCTCTGTCAAACTGTCTTCTGTATCGGTTATACCTTACCAATTGGATTCTAAGACTTAGATGACTAAAAAAACATTGTTTCCATCAATGAAAACATAAAAATTAGTCATCAAACATGAATCTCAATCTCTTCAATCTATCATCTACCATTTGCATATCAACAACAATCTTTACTGGTTCAGTGAAATGCCAACACGTGGGTGGCAAGCCTTCAAAATGTTCTCAAGGTTGATGCAGTGTGATGAGGTTTTAACTATCCTTCATGAAGTGGCACGTGCAGAGGTGGGTAGAGAGTTGCGGCCGAGACCCAAGACTGCCCAAGCAATGAAGTAGCTCTCAGAATTCTATGATGACCTGGAGTAAAGGCCATTTCTGGGTTAATCCTGCTATGGCCGGTGGTGTTTGGTATTGTTTGTTTGTATCTTTTGTTCCATGTCCGTTTTCTCCCCAAATTTGTATGTATGAGGGGATGTTTGTTAACAATTTCGGTACGCCGAATTGGAATTTTGGGGTTTCTACATGTAGTAGGGTTTTATTTTTTGTTGGGAATGGTGGTTTTGACCCTTGGGGGTGTTTTTTGCGGTGGTAGAACTCTAGTGGTTTTACTATACCACCTATACTTGCATTTTTGTAATATTTTATTTCCAAGTAATACAATACAAAAATTATTGATAAAAAAAATAAATATCATGCAAGTTTTGAAATTACATATTTAAATTATATATTAAATTCATATTTAAATCCTATTGATAATGGGACAAAAGACAACTGGCAATGGATACTATCGTTTGTTAGATGAGCATGGATCAATGAATTAAGGTGTATTTTGGGCTGAATGTGGGATCTCTAAATTCTTTTGCAAACTTTCACCAGAAACACGTGTCATTGAACACCGACATGATATAAATTTAATGGCCCATGGGACGATGAAGTGTCAGGTGACGTGACATTTGGGTGGCATAAATCCTATGTATAATGGGACTCACGATAATTGACAAAGGATACTATCATCCGTTGGATGAGCACATATCAATGATGTAAGGTGTATTTTGGGTCGAATGTGGGAACGATATACATTTTTTGCAAACTTTTAAGGGAAGACTTCCATAAACGATAAATGTTTAATTAATTATAGTTAAATTCTAAATTTGTAATTGTATACTTAATTAACTGTAATAAGCTCTATTTTGGGTAGAAGTTGTAAAGGATTAAAAAGTCTTCAAAACCATTCTCGAAAAGTGACTTGTGTCTTTTGATGTGGCCAAAAAATGGCAAAAGTCCTGGGGCCCATGACAACTGACAATAGATACCATTGTCCATTGGATGAGCACATATCAACAGTTTAGGATGGATTTCGACCCGAATGTGGGAAGTAAACACATTTGTGAGAACTTTTCCCAAAATCGAACATTTTACATTTAATTAACTATAATTAAGTCTAAAAAGCTTTATTTCGGGTGGAAGTTGAAAATGGTTAAAAAGACTTCTAAAAATAGTCTAGAAAAGTGACTCGATTCTGGTGATTTGATAAAAAAATGGCAAAAGTCCTGGGACCCATGACAACTGACAACATATACCATCGTCCATTTGACGAGCATAGATCAATGACTTAGGGTGGATTTCGGCCCAAATGTGGGAAGTAAACACATTTTTGAGAACTTTGCCCGGAATTGAACTTTTTACATTTAATTAATTATAATTAAGTCGAAAAAGGTCTATTTCGGGCGGAAGTTGAAAATGATTAAAAAGACTTAAAAAATAGTCCGAAAAAGTGACTCGAGTCTGGCGACATGTCCATTGTCCTTAGAATTTAGACTAAAGCAATGAATATTTTGTCCTTCGGCGGCGAATAGATATTAATAATAATTTTTAAAATTACAACAAGATTCTAGAAATTTTTCCTTTTAGGTATTACTTTTGAACTTTTCTTTTTTTTCAAAATAAGTGACTCATAATCGTATTTCATTTCATGGACAAACCAGTAAATCCAGGGAGATTCAGAAATGACTACTAGATTGAGGAATGGACCTTCAAAAGGATTTGACAACCTTCGATTCATACTAGACTCTGCGTGTGTCTCACTTTGTTGGTTTCTTTGAGAGCGAGTAACAGGCATTTTAGTAGAAACTTTCAGTGACGAAGGGGACAAAATCCTCGTTGATATGTTGCTTAGGAGTGGGTGGTTCTAGTCAAGGTGTGTTATAAGTGATACACTTGTCGGGCAAGAATGCTAGATTGATCTTTCCTTCGCGGTTTATGATTTGATTAAAAGCGGACTTTTGACAATATGCTCTTGTTTTTAAAGGCTCTTTGTCAAATTCGTTGGATTTGTTTTGGATATAATGTTTGATGTGATGAAGGAATACCCGATGAGATTTGAAGAGTTGACGATTGATGTATAAAAACTTATTTCTCTTGATGAATTTAGAAAAACTAGGTTGTTGTTTCTTCAACGTGATGTTACGATAAAGGTTCTTTCTTCTCAGAATATGGGGATTAGTCATGCATGAGTGATCAATGGTTTCCTTTGATTTGTTTGGATTCAGTTGATCTTGTTTGGAAAATTTCAAGTCTTACTCTATCAAAATGAAGGTTTAGATGCCCCTTCACAACAAAGCGTATCAAATGATATGGATAAAACCCGATATGGAGACTTGATTTGACAACCTGGAATTATTAAACAAGTGTTTTTGAGATGAAATCCGTAAGATGGTAAAGGATTCTATTGATACTTATGATGAGGTTTCCGGATTATGATAAGATAGATATGTTTTATCGTGTGATCAGTTTTGGATTTTTAGAACGTTTGTTTTGACACAAACTTAGCTCAAGAAATAGCTTTTAACGGTTTGTTTTCGCTACTCCGTTTTGATGAAAAATGTTGTTGATAAAAAGAGGCTTCTAAAAATGTTTTCAAAAAAATTTAAAATTCCTCACTGTTTTGTCCCCTGTCTATATGTTTTTGGTCATGCACTAAAACAGGGACAAAATGTGCTACCAAAATTACTCCACGCACTAAAAGAATGACCACACGTGCTAGGCTGCCCCTAGATACATGCTAAAGATTTGACTGTTCAAAATTTGTTTTCTGCCTGTTTAAAAAGCCACGTGCTAACTTGGGTCTATGACGCACTAACTTTTAAACCTGATGAGCTAATGTTTGGTTGCTAAGTGCTAAGATGATGCTTTCACGCACTAGACTGTTTCTGTGATGCGCTAAATGTTTTAACACTGGTTTGATCTTGGGATAAAACGCTATTGTTTGGAACATACGTGCTAACTGGATGGTTTGATGCTCTAATTGAATTACTCTATGCGCTAAGGAGTTGTCCGCACATGCTAATCTACCCTGTTTTTTCCTTCAGTTGGTTTTTCTGCAAATTTTGGTTTTGATAGCGAGTTTTTCAGTCTAGATGGATGATTTTCTGAAGTAATAAATGTAAGCACAACACAAAAAGTACAACCATTTTGCCTAATCTAACAAAAAGTGTATGTTCTGCGAAGATGTGTTCAAATCCCCAATGTTTCAACAGGTTTGGATACGAATAATACACTTCAGAAAGACTCTTTATTCAAAGGTCATAAATAACATCATAGCCCACTAGTCTTGATACTCAGTCAGCTCAAACAGTCATGTCACACCCTAGAGGGCGCCCATTTTTTTGCCTTTTGCTAGAAATTAACCCAAAGTGAATCGCTTCACAGTTGAGTAGTTATCTTGGGAGATATATGGTGAGTAATCTTGGGGGCGGATTCTTCCCCACCCTTGCACTATGATGTTATAAATGTTTGGTTACTGACTCAGTTCAAAGTTTCTATTTCTATGGCTCGTAATCAAGCTTCCTATTCGGCCATCAGTGATAAACTCCCTCAGGAGGCTTCCCAACCTTTAGAACAAAGGCTTTACGTATCTCGAGGATACTGGGGGAAGACTAATCGCTGCACGCAACCGTTGAAAAGGACTTTCATCACTTTTCACTTTTGATTATAGTGGGTTGGAATACTTGGCGTCAAAGCCGTTCCCCACTTAGGTCGTTCCCTTCACACTAGCCATAAACGACTTTAAGAGTTGATTTCAACTCCTCGGGAAGGCAGGCCTGCTAAAGGATGTAAATGCTTTTGAAGGAAAGAAAGCTTTTTAAGAGAGGTCTGGTTTTTTGGATCACCCAGTTAAGGGGAGAGTATATACCTTCCTCTTTTGGTTCAAGGCAATCAAAAATTCTTTTTAAACCTTCAATTCAGTGATTTGCTAATCTCTACTTGGAGATGTTGCTCCAAGAAAAGCATGGTGTTCCTTTTAGTTCCTCAAAGCAATGATTATTTAATCTAGTGAAAGAATCTAGTCAACAAAGCAAATTTATCGATGTGGTCAACAAAATAAAATCGAAAAAGGGGAATAACTTCCCTCTTTTGATTTTGAATAAAACTTCGTAAGTGAGGTTCTTTCCTTTGAATTTTTTTAAAAATGAATCTTTTTATGCACCAAAGGATGGTGAGGTTCTTTTTAGAGCTAAGTTTGCAAAAATAAATTTTTGTGTTGTTCTTTTTAGAGCTTAAAATAAAGGTTTTCTCCTATGAAAGCAAGAAATTTTTTGATAGTGGTTCTTTTTATAGCCCAAAAAAACAAGGTGAGTTTAATTTTAAGAAAAGAAAAATCAAATTTTAAACTAACCTAGGTAAGTTAGTAAAAATCTAACTATCTTAATCTTAAGATGAAGCTCCTATCTGCAATGAAGTTGTTAGAAACCTACAAAATAACCAGTTAGATACCTCAGTGGACTTCTACAAGTCTAATTTTGAACTTTCGGTTACAATGTTTGTTTTTCTTATTTCGGTCTGTTATGCGCTACAGAACAAACTGTACGTGCTACAAAATCACAGTAATGCACTAAAATAAGCCAGTGACGCTCTATACTATCTCTAGGATGCGCTACTCTATGTACTAGAAACGTTGCTTTGTTTTTCTCCCGTGCCGAAACCTACAGGAAAAATTAGTATTCTTAGGCGCTGATAAATGGACTTTACGCGCTAGGTGATGGACCCCATGCGCTGAATAGGGAACTGGATGTGCTAGGCTATTATCCAGATGCGCTAGGGAATAATTCCCACGTGCTGATTTTCATTTTCCGCGGACCTGCAAAAGTGGACATATTTCAAAACCGATTAGATATATGGGGTAATGCCCCACTGTGGGCGCCAAAAATGTATGCGAGAAAAGCGGGTCGATAGAACTCAATATGCAAAAAACGGAGCTCTAGGGAGCCTTACTCACACACCCACAGGACTTCTTGGTGCAAGCTATGGAGTTATGAAGCATAACTCAGCTTCCCAAGGTGGGTCCCATGGTTCTATCTTACACGGTCCCTAACCAATGTTTTTTCTCTCAGATCACTGAGGAAAATGGTTTAGGGATGACAAATGCAAGAACGGGGGATGCTTTTGTTGATTTTAATATGAGATGCCTCCTAAGCTATGCATGATTCTAGAAATGCAATAATCTAATTATAAGATGACAAGGTTAGTAAACAAACTATCCTAGCATACTATATTAGTTAATGATTTAAGCTAATGATAATAGAAATACTCTAAAATGCATATTAGATTAATTCCTATTTTAAAGAGAGGCTTAAATGATGAGCATAAATGGTATATGAAAGCTTGAATGTATTTGAGCATAAGTATGATGCTACAAACTTGGATTCTTGAAAATGGAGGGATGAGAGCTCTATTTATAGCAAAAATAGGGCAATGGATGGTCAGGATTGAAAGAGTTAATCAAGGGTTGAGTTTGAAAGTTGGGAATCCATGTTTGCAATTTGCACCAATGAAATGATGACAAATGTCAACATAAGACTGGTTGAGAAAAGGGGTTGGAGACATTAAATGCCTGAGAAGACCTCATGGTTATCTAGAGGGTAAGGGTCAAGCTTAAGTTAAGATTACGCATTGGATTAAGTTTTAATCCAAGGATAAACTCTTGTGCAAATGATTAAGGGATAACCATGGTCAAAGAAATGAATGCTTGATGAGACCCTTGGGTTATATGGAGGTTGAGTTTAGAGAATGTCTCTAATCATGCAAAGGGGGTTGAGTTAACCATTAATGGTTTGTAAGAGAAAGTTGTTGGAGACTTGGAGCCTTTAATGGTTATTGAAGACTTTGAGGGTTTGAGAAGTGACTTCCCTTTGTTTAGGGATGTGACAAAGTTTAGAAGATGGGTTAGGTTAATTTAGAAGTGATTAGAAGGGTCTAGAAGAAATTAGGAATAGGTTTTAGAATGCAAGTGGGAGATGTAGGAGAATGCAAGTGGATGGAGGGATAATAGGATTGAATTGAAATAAAGTTAATTTAATTCAATTTGGTTGTAATCAAATAAATTAGATTTATTCAATTTAGGATAAACTTTTTAATTAAATTTGAATTTAATTAAAAGTGGATAGAAGAGATTTAATTGAATAAAATGATTTATTCATTAAATGGTAAAAAGAAGTCTAGTGAATTTAATTTAAATAAATTGAGTAATTTACTTAATTTAAACAGAAGAATGTGGGTAATTTAATTAAATTGGATTTAATTAAATAGAGAAATGAACATAAAATATTCATTTAGGAATATGGTCATTTTTATATGTCTACACTGGTAACCTCTGATAAACTTCTGATAAAACATCATAACTGATGTCTCATAAATAATGCATGAAATGAAACATAAACAAGAACATCACATGAAAAAAATTCCACACATGAACACCATAAGTTTTTGACTTGGAAACCCAAATGGGAAGAACCATGGTGGGAGTTAGTAGCCACAATAATTTGTACTCTTTTGAAGTACGCCCAATTAGGAGCTTACAATATGCCTTGTTAGGAGTCACCCGGTTACGGGATTTGCCTAGCAGCCCGGTTAGGAGCTTGATGACCTGTTAGGATCAACCTCATGAGAGGATTCACCACAATTTTTGAGAGCTACCTTGTTAGGGGACTTAATTGTTTAAGGCCTATTAGGACCTACCTGGTTAAGGGATTTAATCTGCTGCAACTGTTAGGGAACAACAATGAAAAAGTGATATGTTACTTGCACTTCTCAGCTTGCTAAATCAGACCCAATTATGCTCAACACTCTGCAACTCTTAGGAAGATCTCAAACTACTCTTGGAAAACTCAACACATTCTTCTAAGACCACCGACATCATAAACATCAATTGTGCCATCCTAAATAGCCATCTCAACTAGGTCGACCACTAAACCCTAATTACCTCATTAATTTACAATTAAAATCATAAGAGATCATCTCAAATCAATCATACATGATCATTACATCAAATTATAATACAATATCAACCATTGGTTGATCGTAACTCATCACAAAAATCTTGATCTATAACAAAGTGTAGCATCCTAAAATTGCGACACTTGCAATTTCGACTGCATTTGGGTCTTCACGATGGCAGCACAATGTTGAACCTGAATGGAGACCCCAAAACTTGCTTACGACACCAAAAACTGCATATTTCTGCACCTTGGCCTGATCCTTCCTTGCACCCTGTTGTCCCGGGAGGTGGGACCATGGCGCCCAGCACCCTGGTCCCTGGCCCTATTTTGGGCCCAGTCTCTTGTGGGCATCGGGTCTTTAAGTTTGCAATTCAGAAAATGATGTTTCTAGGTCAGCCTAAGGTCGGAAAAATCAGTCTCTCAACCCTAATTGACAAGTATATAAACTACTTTTCCTCTCCTAGAAGAGGAGGAAGGAAGTAAGCAAGAGCAAGATGCGGAAGCGATATTCAAACATTCAAACATTCAAGCATTCAAGCATTCCTTCAAGCAATTGAGCATTCTAAGTCTCCATTCAAGGCTAAGTGTTGCATTCAAGACAAGGATTCAACCATTGAAGAGGAGATCACTTACAACATACAACATACAACATTATTACACCTTCGCATGTAAGAATACAAACATTCTTACAACAATGTATCAGTACTTGTTTACATTACAAACATTTACATTTACAACATTCTCATTTCTTGGTTAATTCCAAAACTGGGGTTTGACCTAAAGGCAAACCCCTAATCCCTAACCCCCCAATCATCCTCTCTTTTTTGTGTGTAGGTTGCAGGTACGCGGCTGTAATTGAAGATCTGGAATCCTTGTGCAGAGATGAACAGATCCCCCTTCGTTTCGCAGATTTTTCGGAGGACCGTGTGCACTCCGGGCGCCATCGTCCTGTCAACTTTCACTCAAATTTGCAGGACAACATCATCTTGACATTTTACTACTAATTCCAGGTCCGTAGCTTCATCCCGTATCCTTATCTCTGTCTATAAGCGAATCTTTCCTACTTTACATGCATTCCTAGTTCAATCATTCTATCTACATTCTTTACAAAAGAGGGTATCCTTGATGTCACAACCCTTGAAACTCATCTAGAATTCAATCTTGCATTGTGTGGGATTGGATCTTGTGAGTTTCAACCCCTCTTTTGAATGTAAAGTCTCTCCTAAGTGAAAACCGTCAACCCTAGTGACCCTCCTTTCTCTCTCCTTGGAGTGGGGGGGGAAACACCTAGGGTTCGATTTTTCCGCTTTACATTTTGGTGAACCCGATGTGAACATCCTAATTCTGATTATTCATGGTTAGATCTGAAAATTTTGCTTCCTTAATTACATTTCCATGTTTGATCTTTTGCAAATTTTAGAGGTTAATTGCATAAAAACCCTAAATTTTCTTTTTAGTAATTGAGCTTGTGAAATGTTTAATGCTTGTTTCAGATCTACCCTTCTATTGCAAATTGTCAATTCATATTTGTGCTTTAATTCTGAAAATTAAGTGGTTAAGTGTCAAAACCCTAATTTTTAAAGCCCTCTTGATTCAACCTTTGACTGATAATTTCACTGATCAAAACACCTCCAAATTAGCTGTAACTTTGGATTCCGCAACAAAATCACAATATCTTTCATCCCTGAAAATTTCAAAAAAAGTTGCGAGGACCGTGTGCACCCCAAGCGCCATCGTCCCCGACATTTTTTCCAATATTTCGGGAGCTAGATCTTACTGTATTTTTCTGCTAAAATCCAGAATTTTGGCTGATTTTATCAATTCTAACACTTTCAAAATTAAAGTCAAAGTTAGTCTAGTGATTGCTTGGGTTAAGGCTTATAATCATTCAAAAATTGTTGAAATTGAAATTTGTATCAAAATTGTGTTTCTTACTGTCCTAAATTTGAAAAGTGTGTTGGCATTCATTCGAAATTTCAGTGCTTTATTCAAATTTTTGCAGTTTGTGACTTTTGAAATTAAGTGTTTAAATTACAACAACCTTGATTTCCACTTTCAAAATTGAATTTTGCATGAAATCGAGTCAACTTTTAAATTTCAAAGCTTGCATTGCTTTTGGTATTCCCTCTAAAATCATAAAATTCAAAATTTCAGTTTCCCTCTCTTTTTCAAAATTCAAATTCTGCATTTTTTTCAACAATCTTGGTAGGGTTCAATTTTGAGATTGCAACTTTAATTTGGCCTATCTACAGATCGTAAAATTGCTCAATTTTTTCAGATTAGCTTTAAAATCACCATAGCTTTCTTCCCTGAAAATTTTGAAAAAAGTTGCGAGGACCATGTGCACTCCGTTCGCCACGGTCCCTGACTTTTTTTCCGAAATTTTGGGAGATTGTCCTGATTGCATTTAACAGCTTAAATCTAGGAGATTGGCTGATTTTATTGAAATTTGCTACCTCTAAAATTCAAAATCTTCTCTCTCTCTTTAGTGCATGAGTTTTACAACAATAAGCCCTACTTACACTATTCCCGTTATATGAAGCCTTAGAATTAAGTCTTTCCAAGGTTTAATTATTGAGGAGATGGAACCTAATTTGAATGGCCTTTTTAACGAGGACATGGGTAATTCCTCTAATCCTCTTAATGATGAAGAAGCTCTCCATGAGGTTTCTGTAGAACAACTTTCGAAATTGGATAACCAATTTGATGATTTTTGACAATGGATGTCTCAAGAATACCCTGATAGTGAAGCTCTTTCATTAATTGAGGGTCTAAAATGTATGGTTCAAAGTGATAAGAATGGAATTGATATTTTGCGTAGTATTGCACACATTGTGGATTCGAATGTGATGCCTATGAAAAGTTGTGCCGAAACTTTAGGTTATACACAAACCTCCTACTCAAGTCAATCATTCTATTCCTTTGACAACTTCTATTGCTAGTATACCTACTTTTACATCAAACATAATGACTACTTCAATACAAGACATTCCGCCTATGATCACTAGTCATGGGGGCAATCCTTCTTCTTCAATCAATCCTCTTCCTTCCTTCAATCCAACTTCTTCATTCATTCCTTCAATGAGTGTCCCTATTACATCTCCACAAATAAACACGACGCAAGGGGGCAATTCATTTAATTATTCCATTCCTCCTTGTAGTGTTCCTCCTTTCCAATCATCTCCTATGACTAACTATCATAGTGTCCCACCACCTTACTCTCAATCAATGCCTTCTTTCAATAACATAATACCTCCATCACAATCTAACACATCTAATATGAACTCTTCGACTGAAGCGACCATTAACAATCTTGCACAAACTGTCTCTTCTTTACAGCAACAAATTGCCTCTATGAATCAATCTAAGTCTAGTGTGCCCACATTTGATGTTGCGAGCCCACTTTCTCTTGACATTGTTTGAGCTATCCCCCCTAAACATGTTGAAATCCCGCAATTGGAGCTTTATAATGGTAATGGTGATCCTCTAACACATGTTAAGACCTTTCAAACAATATGTACCGATTTTGCTTATGACCAAAGGTTGCTTGCAAAACTGTTTACTAGAACATTAAGAGATAAAGCCCTAAAATGGTATTGCTCGTTGCCTTCTTATTCTATTACTTCTTTCAAACAACTGGCAAATGCTTTTATTCAACAATTTCAAAACAATATAAGTCCTAAAGTTACTTTGATTGATTTAATGCATTGTAAACAAGGTGTTAAAGAAAAAGTGACTGATTTCATTGGTAGATATAAGCATTTGTATGCTCAAATTTCTTTTCCAGTACCTGACAATGATATTCAAAGAATCTTTATTTCTAATTTACAAAAAGATATTAGAGAAAAACTTCTATTTTCTGAGTTTACTTCTTTCCAACACTTGTGTGCAACTCTTCACAATTATCAATTGACTATGAGTCAAATGGAACAAGCGAATCCTATGGCTCCGAGTGATAAGGGTGATAGCAGTCGACAACCATTTGGGAAGTTTAAACCAAACAGAGAGTCCATTAAGTTCAATGAAAACATCATCAACAACAATGTGAATGTAGCATCAGGTGTGCCTCCTATTTCTATGTTTTTCAAGAAAGAAAGAAAGTTTACTCCTTTGAATGAATCATTGCATAGTATTGTGAATAAGTTATTGGAACAAAATGTGCTTACTCTCCCTCCTATAAGGCAAATAGATCCTGTGAAGATTAATTCACCCTATTTTGATAACAAATCTTTTTGTCAATTTCATCATCAACCTGGGCATGATACCGAAAAATGTTTTGCTTTAAAGGGTAAAATTCAAGATTTGATTGATAATAATACTATCTCTGTTTCTGGTGTGAATGATAAAGGCAACACATCTGTAGCTCCTCCTAACCAAAATCTTAAGATTTTTATTGATCCATTACCTTCTTATACCTCTAATGTGGTAAAGACTAATGATTCCTCTTTCTCACCTGATAGTCTTGTGTCTATGACTCTGAATGTGATTAACTTTGTGGAACAGCAGAAAATCCCTAAAGAACCTTCTATCACATTTGATTCCAGTGAAACTATCAGGGCACCTGATGGTCTGTTATATATAGTTGCAAAAGTCAAAAATACACCTTGCCATGGAGTGCTTATTGATCCTTCTTGTATGGTTAATATCATTACTGAAGAATTTCTTTTTACTTTGCAATTGAATCAAGTGATCTATGATGAAACAAATGTGGTTGTGAAGTTATTTGATGCATTTTCTTCTCCTGCAATTGGTTCTATTACATTACCTATTGAGGTCCATAACAAATCCCTTGATGTGGACTTTGCTATTATTCCATCGTCCGAACAATTTCATGTGAAGTTAGGCTATCCTTGGCTATCTTCCATGAAAGCTATTGCTTCTCCTATTCACAAGTGTTTGAAATTTCCCCATAATGGTGAAGTTGTTACTATCAATCATAGTCTCTTTAAACCTGCTAAAAGAACTTCTAGCTTTCCTATTGATTATTTTTGGCCTAAACAATTCCAATCTCTTCCACCGCGGAGTGATCATCTTTTCAAATCTTATCAAAAGTGGAAAAAAGATATGATCCTATCTCTAAGTGAACCTAGAACACCCAAACTTGATATTCCTATCATTCTTGAGAAGGAAGTTCTTCCTTTGAAAGATAAAACTAATGTCTTTCCTCAAGAAGATTCCCAACCCATCCCTATGAATGTGACTATGTCTATATCTAATCAACTTCCTAAAAGTAGACCTATACCTCCTCGTCATGATGGACTTGGTCTCCTTCCTAAACCAAATATTCCTCCTTTATATGGAGCAGTTCCTCCTCCTTCCTCTTATGGAGAGAAGAGACCTTCCTCTTCTCCTATTGTTCAACCTAAGAGACCACAACCTAAACACCCAAGTGATAAGGATGAGAACATTCCTCCTCCTCAATCTTCTCAACTTCCTACTAAGACTAGATGAAATTGTTTTGCACTGGAACACCGACGAAAGCGTTGTCTTAGAGCTCAGGGAGCTGCTTCTCAAACTTTGCAATCCCCAAAAACACCTTCAGCTAGTATTATTCCATTTTCTCCTTAGCCAAAAATTGAGCCAAAATATCCTAAACATAAGATGCATGATGGTCTTGATCCTGTGTGAGTTAAAGATCCTATTTTTATAAATCTTGATGATGATATAGATGAAAATGTTATTCATGATGAAAATGTTACTCCTCTTTCTTCTGATAGTGAGTATGAATATGTTGATGTTGATAACCATTTATCTAATGAATTTTCTAAAGCACTTATCCTAGCTCCTAGACAAGAACAACGTGGCGTGGAACATGAACATAGCCCTTGTTTGGATCTTGTGATAGCTCCAATTGTTGTGTTGGATGTTCCTCCTCTAGCGTGTTTCCTACCTTCCCAAAATATTGATCAGCAAGATCGGGGGGTGGATGACGTGCTAGACTAGTTTCATTAGCATAGTAGACTCTCTCCTCCTCTCTTGATCTCTTTTGTTACTTCTTCTATGTGTTATTCTCATTCTTCTATTTGTTGTCCTTAGTGTTGTCTACTTGAGGATGATGCAAAGCATTGAGATCTCTTTTGGTCTCTCTCATGTTGACTCAAAAGACACATGTGTTCCCTTCTTCTAGGTGACCTTCCTTGATTGGAGAATAAAGAACAATTATGCATACATACATATGATATACATGAATTATCATACAACATACTGACCCCAAGGAAAGCAAAGTCACCTCGTGCTTTGTGTTTTGTGTCTATTATCCTTTGGGTTTATCTCACACTTGGGGGCTAAATCCTTGTGATAACGTGCTCCTTTCCCTTCTCATTTCTTATATGTATCACTACCTTAAATCAATCACCCCCGATGAGGCATGTGCGATCGCTTTAACGTAGGGGGGCATACACCCCGTTCATATCTCTTCAAGATACTTGAAAATTTCTTGGTGAACTTAGCTTTGCCTTGAAAATTTTTGGTATTTTTCTTGCATGACTCATAGTGAGGGAACCTTACTACTGATAGTCATGGTTCTCCCTTGTGATCTTCCCTTTTACTTTGTCAATCAAAGTTGGAAGATCCTTAGTCCACTGGTGGCTTGGTGTATCTTGCCTTCTTGACGTGGTGAAAGTCTTTCAATGTTGTTTCCTTGTACTTTACCAAAAGTATTGGCGTACGCTTATACTCCCTCTAAAGTGGGGGCTAAATGTAGCATCCTAAAATTGTGACACTTGCAATTTCGACTGCATTTGGGTCTTTACGATGGCGACGCAACGTTGAACCTGAAAGGAGACCCCAAAACCTGCTTACGACACCAAAAACTGCATATTTCTGCACCTTGGCCTGATCCTTCCTTGCACCCTGCTGTCCCGGGAGGTGGGACCATGGCACCCAGCACCTTGGTCCCTCAGGACCATGGCGCCCAGCGCCCTAGTCCCTGGCCCTATTTTGGGCCTGGTCTTTTGTGGGCATCGGGTCTTTAAGTTTGCAATTCGGAAAATGATGTTTCTAGGTCGGCCTAAGGTCGGAAAAATCAGTCTCTCAACCCTAATTGACAAGTATATAAACTACTTTTCCTCTCCTAGAAGAGGAGGAAGGAAGTAAGCAAGAGCAAGATGCGGAAGCGATATTCAAACATTCAAACATTCAAACATTCAAGCATTCAAGCATTCCTTCAAGCAATTGAGCATTCTAAGTCTCCATTCAAGGCTAAGTGTTGCATTCAAGACAAGGATTCAACCATTGAAGAGGAGATCACTTACAACATACAACATACAACATTATTACACCTTCTCATGTAAGAATACAAACATTCTTACAACAAGGTATCAGTACTTGTTTACATTACAAACATTTACATTTACAGCATTCTCATTTCTTGGTTAATTCCAAAACCGGGGTTTGACCTAAAGGCAAACCCCTATTCCCTAACCCCCCAATCATCCTCTCTTTTTTGTGTGTAGGTTGCAGGTACGCGGCTATAATTGAAGATCTGGAATCCTTGTGCAGAGATGAACAGATCCCCCTTCATTTCATGGATTTTTCGGAGGACCGTGTGCACTCCGGGCGCCATCGTCCTGTCAACTTTCACTCAAATTTGTAGGACAACATCATCTCAACATTTTACTTCTAATTCCAGGTCCGTAGCTTCATCCCATATCCCTATCTCTATCTATAAGTGAATCTTTCCTACTTTACATGCATTCCTAGTTCAATCATTCTATCTACATTCTTTACAAAAGAGGGTATCCTTGATGTCACAACCCTTGAAACTCATGTAGAATTCAATCTTGCATTGTGTGGGATTGGATCTTGTGAGTTTCAACCCCTCTTTGGAATGTAAAGTCTCTCCTAAGTGAAAACCATCAACCCTAGTGACCCTCCTTTCTCTCTCCTTGGAGTGGGGGGGGAAACACCTAGGGTTCGATTTTTCCACTTTACACAAAGTCAAACCCGTAGAAAACTCTTCTAAGTGTTTCACTATTTCCCAACAAATTCCTCCATCATTCTCACCAAAACAACATTTAAATCATTCATGCGGGTTGTGCCATGTTACCACCAGCATGTAGACTCACTGTCGATCACCGCCAAATAAAAAATCATTACCGGTTTGATGATTTCTTGATCGGTCCTTAAACCCTACTAAAACCCTAGCAAAACTTCATCATAAATTTGAAACAAGTCTTCTGGTAGTCATCATAAGATGCGGTTTTGGTTAGATACTCCTTCCCATGATAAAAGCTTATATTCCAAACAAAAAATCACCAATAATTACTGATTGGCCGATTTAAGAAAACATCTATGTTTTACTGGTTGAAGTCTTATTTCACAGTCTTTTATATATTGCTGGTAAACCAAATCACTTAGATGACAAACCAAACATTAGAAAACACCAGTAATCATCATCAAACATTAGTTCACATCAGTTGCCATCAATGACAACACAAATAACTGATCATGTCATCTAACCATAAAATCGTAGTCTTCTATCCTCTACTGGTTCAGACACCATCCTTCAATTGCATCGCCTGCATCATCTCATCTGCATTAGTTATGCCAAAAGACAACATTCTCCCCCTTTGGCATTGATGGAAACTCCAATTAGAGTAACATCATCATCTGCACCTTTCTTGCCGGTATCACATCATCTGCCTATTCTCCTCCTTTTGTCTTCTTGCCCTTAACCAATTCTTCTCTCCATCTGATCTGTTTTCTACTTCTCCTCCAATCTAATCTTCAACTTCTCCCGTATCTAATTTTCTTTTCTTCTCCCCCTTTTACAACAATGCCAAAGGTATAAATGCATCACTTGTCTTTAATTCTACTGCTGCCTCTTCCATAATCTCTGTTAATTATATCAGAGCATTAAATCAAAACTTTTATATCCGAGCTGCTCCCCCTATGGAGTAGCCTCCACCTCATCAATCCTTAGTGAAGAATAAACATTAGATCCATAAGACCGATGAATCTCCATCATTATAGTTCTTCTGGTGTAGGGGTCTAACAGCTAGTTGACCTCTAAGGAACTCAAAGGTAGTTTTTGGTAAGGGCTTACTACAGATATCAGCTAACTAATCTTTACTCTTCACATATTCCATCTTCACCTCTTTTTCTTGAACTCTTTCCCTTAGGAAATGATACTTCAATTCAATGTTCTTGGTTATAGAATGAAGTACATGATTCTTAGAAATGTTTATTGCACTTCAATTATCACAATAGATAGTCACCTATTCAGACATATCTATCTCAAATCCTTCTAGCACAGGTCTCATCCATATGGACCGCGTGCAATTCATGGATGTAGCTGCATACTCTGCTTCATCTATAGATTGAGAAACACATGTTTGTTTCTTGCTCATCCATGCCACTAATCTTCCACCAAGTAGAAAGGCTCCACCGGTTGTGCTTTTTCGGTCATCCACATTTTCTGCCCAATCTGCATCAGTAAAGACATCCAAAGTAAAATTTCCTTTGCAAGAATACCATAGACCATAGTCTACTGTGCCTTTAAGATATCAAAAAATTGTCTTCACAGAAACCATGTGACTCTCCTTAGGCTCTTTTTGAAATTTTGAACCTAATCGAACAACATGAGCAGTGTCTGACCTACTATGAACAACATAGTGTAGCTTGCCAATCATAGATCTGTACTCTTTTTCACTAACATCAGGGGAATCATCTTGCTTTGATAACTTGTAGCCTGTTACCATTGGTGTTCCTACCAGTTTGTAGTCTTCCATACCGGAGGTCTTCAACACCTCTTTGATATACTTGGTCTAACAAATAAAAATACCACCTTCTAGTTGTTGGACCTATAAGCCAATAAAGAACTTTACTTCACTGATTACAGACATTTCAAATTCCTTTTTCATCTTTTCAAAAAAATTCATACACATATCATCATTGCCACAAAAAATTATGTCATCTACAAACACTCACTTCTGCTATCAGCATCCCAAATAGGGAAAAACCACTATGGGATTTTGGACCCACTAAGAAATATACTCTTCTAGAGTATGCTCAGTTAAAAGCAAATCCTATTAAAGATTACAAACACATTGCTAGATGTGACCTGGTTAATGGATTTCCCTTAGATCTGTTAGGATCTTCACCTTGTTAGAAGTGACCTTGTTAAAGGATTTCAAACACTCAATCAGAATGCCACCTTGCTAGAGGGTTTTACAAATAAGACTGTTAAGTCCACTCGGTTAAGAGATTTTCTGTCACTTCACAAAATAACAGTAATAAAAATCTATATGCAACTTCACATCTAAAATGCTAAAGAAGATTCTTATTTGCTCAATACAATAGGACTTATCTTGTCCATCTGCTGGGCTCTATACTCTATTATTCAAATAGGTCTTCAAGCTTCTATGCTTGGTAATCACTATGTAGCATCCTTGTGCATACACTTGCCCGCATACATTGTTTATCAACGGTTCCTTTTTTATAAACATTTCGCCAACCGCTTAATCTCCTTGATCACATTTCCCATGTTCAATCATAGCCATCAAATCTTCAAACTTGACCAGGTTTAATGTATCCTTTGATTTGAAAATGTTTTACCCTGCCTTGGAACTTGCATACATTTCTTGGAACTTGTGCTAGGGTATTGCAGTTCAATCTGAGCTGTAGATCTTCCTGTCGATTTTGCTTTGCCATAGATTCTTTAACAAACTTCATGCATGACATACAAATCATTTAATCATAGCCAGCTCATCAGCTTCCTTCATTAAATAATGCTTTTATTCATTCAATGCATTCTGTTACTACTCAGTTGCAACTCAATAAATACTAAACTTCGCTCGATAGACATTCTGCCTTCATTAACTGATAGCGATAACCTTAGGGTTTACCGACTAGGTTCTTTACTCGGTAACATAGTATAGTATTAACCTTACAATCAATAACATATGCAAGACATCAAAACAATCTAAACATCATGATCTTATCATTGTCTAACTCGGTAATAGTTTCCCATTGAATAACTTATTCATCCCCTTATTCATCACATTCTTTTTGTGTCTTTTACTGACATCTTTATACTCATCAAATCATACCTTTTAAGATATGGAAACATCATACTGAATTAGAAAATCAATTTCTTGACATCAATGACAAAATAATAATATTAAGACAGTAAACATTCTTAATCAGTTATATCCATAATCATCAACAACCTTCTCAATATCCTTATTGAAATGTCAACAATCTCTTATTGTGTTATAATGCCAACAATCTCCCCCTTTGGCATTGATGGCAAAGCCAATTGATTTGACCTAATTGATTCAGATTGCTGTGAGATTCTGAAATGTTGAAATTCTCTCCCCCTGTCATCAGTCTTCTCCCCCATACATTAGTATCCACTCCTTTTCTCCAATCTTCTCCCCCTTTGATAACAATGCCAAAAAGTAAAGAACTAAAACATGATTTCCTACTGTTGAGTGTCAATTTAGTCTTGGTCAGAGCATTTTGTCTTTAATTCCTGTTCCCTGTATTGTTTCCTGCACACCTTTAGAAAACATCCTAAAGTGTGTAAATCAGCATCAACTCCTAAAAGATATTCTGTAGAGTCATCGAATTGATGCTTTCACTGAACTCAGTCAGTGAGTAGAAGATAGGGGTAGGACCCCTAACTTACTTCTGAGATACTCAAAAGTGTCCCTTGGCAGTGGCTTGGTGAAGATATCTGCTATTTGTTCCTTTGTGCTAACATACTCCAACACCACTTTCTTCTCTTGAGCTTCTTCTCTAAGATAATGATATTTGATAGAGATGTACTTTGTCTTAGAGTGCATAATAGGATTCTTTGAAATGTTAATGGCACTAGTATTGTCACAGAATATAGTTACTGGCTCGGTAACTTTCTCCTTTATACCTTCCAACAGTTGTTTGATCCATGCTATTTTGGTACAATTCAATGCTGCAGCAACATATTCAGCTTCTACTATTGACTGTGAAACACATCCTTGTTTCTTGCTAAGCCAACTCACTAGTCTTTCTCCTAAAAAGAAAGCTCCTCCACTTGTGCTTTTCCTATCATCAATGTTGCCTGCCCAATTAGCATCAGTATAAACTTTTAAATCAAAGTCATTTCCTTTCTGATATACTAAGCCATAATCCTCAGTGCCTTTCAAGTATCCAAAATTCTCTTGATTGCTGTCATGTGTGTTTCCTTAGGATCTGCAGAGAATCTTGCAACTATACCTACTGCATGTGCTATATCTGGCCTGCCGTGAACAACATATTGCAACTTTCCAATCATGGATCGGTAAAGTGTCTCATCAACAGATGCAAATTCATCATTCTTTGATAGTTTATAGTTGGTAGTCATAAGAGTACTTACTGGTTTTGAATCCTCCATTCCAAATTTCTTCAAGATTTCCTTTATGTACTTGGATTGAGTAATGAGAATCTCATCTTTCATTTGTAGTATTTGTAAACCTGTAAAATAATATATCTCACCGATTAATGACATCTCAAATTCTATGCTCATTTCATTTCCAAAGTTCTTGCATAGAGAATCATTTCCACAAAAGATAATATCATCAACAAATATGGCTGAGATCAGTATTCCATTTTCATCATTCTTCATGTACATATTGCTGTTTTCACTTCTTCTTATAAAACCAATCTTGATTAAATAAGAGTGCAATCTTTCATACCATGCTCTAGGAGCTTGTTTCAGACCATATAAAACTTTGTTCTATTTACATACCTGATCTTTATTCTTGTCTTCAACAAATCCTTCAGGTTGTTGAATAAAAAATTCTTCTTCTAATATACCATTTAGAAATGCAGATTTGACATCCATTTGATATACCTTGAAATTCTTGTAAGCAGCATATGCCAACAATGTTCTTACTCCTTCAAGTCTTGCCACAGGTGCAAAAGTCTCACCATAATCAATTTCTTCTTCTTGGGCATAACCTTTGCAAACTAGTCTTGGTTTTTTTCGAATGACCTCACCTTTTTCATTCAGCTTGTTTTTGAAAATCCACTTTGTACCGATTACATTTTTTGTCCTTCGGTCTTGGGACTAGTGTCCATGTGTCATTCTTCTTGATTTGATCAATCTCTTCTGTCATAGCATTTATCCAATCTTCACTGTTAAATGCCTCTTTCACTATCCTTGGTTCAAATTCAGATATCAGACATGTGTTATGTCTCAGTTTGTTCCTTGTCATCACTGGATCATCCTTATCTCCTATAATCTGACTTGATGCATGATGTCTCCTAACATATTTGGCTAATACAGGCTCTGTATGATCTTCTTCATCACTCAGTAACTGCATATTCTCTTCATTTCCTTCTGCAGTTTTCTCGGTAGGACTTGTCGGTTGAACATAGACAAATTCATCATAACCTTCTGGTTCTTTGGAGTTTCCTTCATCATTTCTTTCAAAGATTTTAAAATAACTCACATTAAGTTTCTTGTCATACTAGATTTCATATGGTGTCTTCAAAGTTCCTTTCTTTAGTTGTACTCGGTTCAGGGTGTAAACTATTGTGCTTATTGCTTCTCTCCAAAATGTTATTGGCACTTTCTTTTCAATCATCAAGGTTCTGGCGCAATCCGCAATAGATCTGTTTCTTCTCTCAACAATTCCATTTTGTTGTGGAGTTCTCGGTGTAGATACTTGTCTTTTTATACCATGATCATTGCAGAATAAGTTGAACTCATCAGATGTGAACTCTCCTCCTCTATCTGATCTAAGACATTTCAGTTGTCTTCCTATTTCATATTCAACTCTTGCCTTATTCCATTTAAACATTTGAAAAGCTTCTAATTTTTCTTGTAAAAACATAACTGACATCATCCTTGAGTAATCATCCACAAATAATATGAAATATTTATCACCATAATAACTTTGAACTTTCATAGGACCACAAAGATCAGTGTGCACAAGATCTAAAATCCCCTTAGAAGTGTAGGACATACTTGTAAAGCTTGATCTTGTCATTTTACCCATCTGGCATCCTCGACACATAGCATTCTCAGGTTTTTCAAGACTCGGTAGACCTCTTACTTGGTGTTTCTTGCTTATTTTGATCAGATTATCAAAATTTACATGACAAAACCTTTTATGCCATAACCAGGTATCATCTATCTTTGCATACAGACACTCGTTCTGAGTTGAGTCAAGGTGAAATGTGTTACCTTTTGTTTGTGTCCCGGTAGCAGCTAACTTTTCATGCTTGTCATAAACTTTGACAATTCCTTTTTGAAATTCTATTCGGTATCCTGTATTGTTTAGCTGTGCTACACTTAACAAATTGTATTTCAAACCTTCAACTCAATAAACATCAATGCATCTTGCATTGCCAAGAAGTGTTATAGATCCTTTACCTTTTATCGGACATGGTGCATCATTACAAAATATTACATAGCCTCCATCATAGTCTTCCAACATAACAAACTTGTGTTTATCACCTGTCATGTGATGTGAGCATCCACTATCTATGATCCAAGAATCATTAGTATTTATGTGAGATATTAGGGCTTTTTATTCATACCTTTTTTCATCTGATCCATCTTTGATAGCTACATAAACTACTTCCTCTATATCAGTTTCATCTGATTTATCATCATTGGATTCCTCATTGGCTATTAAGCATGGCTTTCTATCTCTTCTTCTGAAGTCTCAATGTCCTCTGTAATGATTATCTTTCTATCTATTATCTTGGTAATCTCTCTTTTCAGTAGAATCTTTGTCAGGACAGTTAGAAGCCATATGTCCTATCTTATCACAATTGAAACATTTCAAAGGTTGTTTTCCTTTATACTTACCTTTGCCTCTTGGTAACCTTCTGGCTAATAGTGCTTCAAACTCTTCTTGCTTTCTGATTTCCTCATACAGTTTGTGTACTTCTTCCATGTTCTTGCGAAATCTTTCACATGCTCCACTGTGATCCACTTTAGTGTACTTACTCATTCTATCATTGTAATCATTAGATTCACCAATATGAAAAGAACTAAATGTAGATTCAACTTTATTTACCGATGATCCACTGTTATCAAAGTTACTTAACTCAAATGCATGTAGCTTACCAATAGTAGCATCTAAAGAAACTAGCATATTGGGTACAGACCTTAATTCATTGATTGCAGAGACTCAGATTGCATAAGCCGGTAGAAGGGTTCTTAACAACTTACTTGTTATATCCTTTTCTTCAATAGTTCCACCAGCTCCTTTGATTTGATTGACAATCTCCTTTAGTCTTGTACTATACTGGGTTATGTTCTCACCTTCATTCATCCTCATAGATTCAAGTTGTCCTCTTAGACTATCCACTTTTGGTATTTGAACATGTTCATCTCCACCATACACAGATATGAGCTTGTCCCACATTGCCTTTTCCTGTTAAAGATTACAAACACATTGCTAGATGTGACTCGGTTAAGGGATTTCCCTCAGATCTGTTAGGATCTTCACCTTGTTAGAAGTGACCTTGTTAAAGGATTTCAAACACTCAATCAGAATGTCACCTTGCTAGAGGGTTTTACAAATAAGACTGTTAAGTCCACTCGGTTAAGAGATTTTTTGTCACTTCACAAAATAACAGTAATAAAAATCTATCTGCAACTTCACATCTAAAATGCTAAAGTAGATTCTTATTTGCTCAATACAATAGGACTTATCTTGTCCATCTGCTGGGCTCTATATTCTGTTATTCAAATAGGTCTTCAAGCTTCTATGCTCGGTAATCACTATGTAGCATTCTTGTGCATACACTTGCCCGCATACATTGTTTATCAATAGTTCCTTATTTATAAACAATTCACCAACCGCTTAATCTCCTTGATCACATTTCCCATGATCAATCATAGCCATCAGATCTTCAAACTTGACCAGGTTCAATGTATCCTTCGATCTGAAAATGTTTTACCCCACCTTGGAAATTGCATACATTTCTTGGAACTTGTGCTAGGGTATTGCGGTTCAATTTGAGCTGTAGCTCTTCCTGCCGATTTTGCTTTGCCATAGATTCTTTAACAAACTTCATGCACGACATACCAATCATTTAATCATAGCCAGCTCATCAGCTTCCTTCATTAAATAATGTTTTTATTCATTCAATGCATTCTGTTACTACTCGGTTGCAACTCGGTAAATACTAAACTTCACTCGGTAGACATTCTGCCTTCATTAACCGATAGCGATAACCTTAGGGTTTACCGACTAGGTTCTTTGCTCGGTAACATAGTATAGTATTAACCTTACAATCAATAACATATGTAGGATATCAAAACAATCTAAACATCATGATCTCATCATTATCTAACTTGGTAATAGTTGCCCATTGAATAACTTATTCCTCCCCTTATTCATCACATTCTTCTTGTGTCTTTTACCGACATCTTTATACTCATCAAATCATACTTTTTAAGATATGGCAACATCATACTGAATTAGAAAATCAATTTCTTGACATCAATGACAAAATAATAATATTAAGACAGTAAACATCCTTAATTAGTTATATCCACAATCATCAACAACCTTCTCAATATCCTTATTGAAATGTCAACAATCTCTTATTGTGTTATAATGCCAACAATCTCCCCCTTTGGCATTGATGGCAAAGCCAATTGATTTGACCTAATTGATTCAGATTGCTGTGAGATTCTGAAATGCTCTCCCCCTATCATCAATCTTCTCCCCCATACATTAGTATCCTCTCCTTTTCTCCAGTCATCTCCCCCTTTGACAACAATGCCAAAAAGTAAAGAACTAAAACATGATTTCTTCCTGTATGAAGTGATTTCCTGCTGTTGAGTGTCAATTTAGTCTTGGTCAGAGCATTTTGTCTTCAATTCCTGTTCCCTGTATTGTTTCCTATACACCTTTAGAAAACATCCTAAAGTTTGTAAATCAGCATCAACTCCTAAAAGATATTCTGTAGAGTCATCGAATTGATGCTTTCACCGAATGCAATCAATGAGTAGAAAATAGAGGTAGGACCCCCAACTTACTTCTGAGATACTCAAAAGTGTCCCTTGGCAATGGCTTGGTGAAGATATCTGCTATTTGTTCCTATGTGCTAACATACTCCAACACCACTTTCTTCTTTTGAGCTTCTTCTCTAAGATAATGATATTTGATAGAGATGTGCTTTGTCCTAGAGTGCATAACAGGATTCTTTGAAATGTTAATGGCACTAGTATTGTCACAGAATATAGTTACTGGCTCGATAACTTTCTCATTTATACCTTCCAACAGTTGTTTGATCCATGCTATGTAGGTACAATTCAATGCTGCAACAACATATTCAGCTTCTGCTGTTGACTGTGAAACACATCCTTGTTTCTTGCTAAGCCAACTCACTATTCTTTCTCCTAAAAAGAAAGCTCCTCCACTTGTGCTTTTCCTGTCATCGATGTTGCCTGCCCAATCAGCATCAGTATAAACTTTTAAATCAAAGTCATTTCCTTTCTGATATACTAAGCCATAATCCTCAGTGCCTTTCAAGTATCCAAAATTCTCTTGATTGCTGTCATGTGTGTTTCCTTAGGATCTGTAGAGAATCTTGCAACTATACCTACTGCATATGCTATATCTGGCCTGCTGTGAACAACATATTTCAACTTTCCAATCATGGATTGGTAAAGTGTCTCATCAACAGATGCAGATTCATCATTCTTTGATAGTTTACAGTTGGTAGTCATAGGAGTACTTACTGGTTTTGAATCCTCCATTCCAAATTTCTTCAAGATTTCCTTTATGTACTTGGATAGAGTAATGAGAGTCTCATCTTTCATTTGCAGTATTTGTAAACCTATAAAATACTTTGTCTCACCGATTAATGACAACTCAAATTCTATGCTCATTTCATTTCCAAAGTTCTTGCATAGAGAGTCATTTCCACAAAAGATAATATCATCAACAAATATGGCTAAGATTAGTATTCCATTTTTATCATTCTTCATGTACATATTGCTGTTTTCACTTCTTCTTATAAAACCAATCTTGATTAAATAAGAGTGCAATCTTTCATACCATGCTCTAGGTGCTTGTTTCAGACCATATAAAGCTTTGTTCAATTTACATACCTGATCTTTATTCTTGTCTTCAACAAATCCTTCAGGTTGTTCAATAAAAAAATCTTCTTCTAATATACCATTCAGAAATGCAGATTTGACATCCATTTGATATACCTTGAAATTCTTGTAAGCAGCAAATGCCAACAATGTTCTTACTCCTTCAAGTCTTGCCACAGGTGCAAAAGTCTCACCATAATCAATTCCTTCTTCTTGGGCATAACCTTTGCAAACTAGTCTTGCTTTGTTTCAAATGACCTCACCTTTTTCATTCAGCTTGTTTATGAAAATCCACTTTATACCGATTACATTTTTGTCCTTCGGTCTTGGGACCAGTGTCCATGTGTCATTCTTCTTGATTTGATCAATCTGTTTTATCATAGCATTTATCCAATCTTCACTGTTAAATACCTCTTTCACTATCCTTGGTTCAAATTCATATATTAGACATGTGTTATGTCTCAGTTTGTTCCTTGTCATCACTGGATCATCCTTATCTCCTATAATCTAACTTGATGCATGATGTCTCCTAACATATTTGGCTAATACAGGCTCTGTATGATCTTCTTCATCACTCAGTAACTGCGTATTCTCTCCATTTCCTTCTTCAGTTTTCTCGGTAGGACTTGTCGGTTGAACATAGACAAATTCATCATAATCTTCTAGTTCTTTGGAGTTTCCTTCATCATTTCTTTCAAAGATTTTAAAATAACTCACATTAGGTTTCTTGTCATACCAGATTTCATATGGTATGTTCAAAGTTCCTTTCTTCAGTTGTACTCGGTTCAGGGTGTAAACTGCTGTGCTTATTGCTTCTCTCCAAAATGTTGGTGGCACTTTCTTTTCAATCATCAGGGTTCTGGCACAATCCACAATAGATCTGTTTCTTCTCTCAACAATTCCATTTTGTTGTGGAGTTCTCGGTGCAGATACTTGTCTTTTTATACCATGATCATTGCAGAATAAGTTGAACTCATCAGATGTGAACTCTCCTCCTCTATCTAATCTAAGACATTTCAGTTGTCTTCCTGTTTCATTTTCAACTCTTGCCTTGTACCATTTAAACATTTGAAAAGCTTCTGATTTTTGTTTTAAAAACATAACTGATATCATCCTTGAGTAATCATCCACAAATAATATGAAATATTTATCACCATAATAACTTTGAACTTTCATAGGACCACAAAGATCAGTGTGCACAAGATCTAAAATCCCCTTAGAAGTGTAGGACTTACTTGTAAAGCTTGATCTTATCATTTTACCCATCTGGCATCCTCGACACATAGCATTCTCAGGTTTTTCAAGACTCGATAGACCTCTTACTTAGTGCTTCTTGCTTATTAAATAATGCTTTTATTCATTCAATGCATTCTTTTACTACTTGGTTGCAACTCGGTAATACTAAACTTCACTCGGTCGACATTCTGCCTTCATTAACCGATAGCGATAACCTTAGGGTTTACCGACTAGGTTCTTTGCTCGGTAACATACTATAGTATTAACCTTAGAATCAATAACATATTTAGGATATCAAAAAAATTTAAACATCATTATCTCATCATTGTCTAACTCAGTAATAGTTTCCCATTGAATAACTTATTCCTCCCCTTATTCATCACATTCTTTCTGTGTCTTTTACCGACATCTTTATACTCATCAAATCAAACTTTTTAAGATATGGCAACAACATACTGAATTAGAAAATCAATTTCTTGACATCAATGACAAAATAATAATATTAAGATAGTAAACATCCTTAATCAGTTATATCCATAATCATCAACAACCTTCTCAATATCCTTATTGAAATGTCAACAATCTCTTATTGTCTATTATAATGCCAACAAAATGTAGCTGTCCTCATTGGTACATTGGAATCCAATTTTAATCAGATGTGCATGTAATCTCTCATACCATGCTCTCGATGCCTTCTTAAGACCATACATAGATTTATGCAATTTACACTCTATGTATTTATCATCAGTCAAAGAAAATCCATCCGACTGTTCAATGTAGACTTCTTCTAGAATCCCATTCAGAAAGGATGATTTGACATCCATTTGGTAAAATTTGAATCCCTTATAAGCAGCAAATGCCAGTAGCATCCTTACTCCATCTAATCTAGCAACTGATGCAAAGGTCTCTCCATAATCCTCACCTTCTTCGTGCATTCCCTTTTTAGACTTACCTCGCCTTGTTTCTTTCAACTTTTCTTTCTTTATTCAACTTATTCCTAAAGACCCATTTTGTTCCAATCACATTCTTATCCTTTGGTCGAGGAAAAAGTGACCATGTTTGATTCTTCTCAATTTGATCTAATTCTTCATCAACCCAATCATCATCTTTTAGTGCTTCCTTTACTATCTTGGGTTCTATTGTAGATATCAAGCATGGGTTTTCTTTGATTTTCCCCCTCGTTTGCACACCAACATTCTTATCACCAATTATTTGCTCTTGGGAATGGTTTGATCTGACATATCTAGGTATTTCCTGTGCTGGTTCTACATCTTCTGCATCAGGTTCTTCATTTTCTTCCTCACTGTCATCGCTTACTGATTGAGCATTTGATTCTCCATTTACTGGTTCTTCATTGTTTTGTGTTTCCGATTCAATAATCACAAGTTTCTCATCATCTTTATCAGGATCAGATCTATTGGTACCTTTTGAATTATCAGATAGATCATCAAATTTTACATTAGCACTTTCAATGATCTTCTTAGTTCTCTTATTATAACATTTATTTGCCTTACTCTTAGAAGAGTAACTAAGAAAAATTCCTTCATCAGATTTTGCGACTCCCAATTTTTTTGAAATAACTTACACAAGGAGTTTTTCCATACCATAGCTCATATGGTGTCTTATTGTTACCTCTTTTTACTAGTACTCAGTTTAAAGTGTATATAACAGTACTGACTACTTCTCTCCAAAACATTTTAGATACATCACCCTATAATAAAATGGTTCTAGTAGCATCAATTATTATTCTGTTCATCCTTTCTGCTATGCCATTCTGTTCTGGTGTCCTCGGAGCTGACATCTATCTCTTGATACCCAGTTCATCACAATACTTAATAAATTCATCAGATGTGAATTCACCTCCTCGGTTTGATATTAAACATTTCAAGTTCTTATCGGTCTCATTTTCAACCAGAGCTTTAAATGATTTAAATTTACTGAATGCTTCTGATTTCTCCTTCAAGAATGTCATCCACATCATTTTAGAATAGTAATTGGTAAAAGGCATGAGATACCTATCACCATAATAACTCTTTGTTCTCATAGGACCACAGAGATCAGTATGTATAATTCTTGCTTTTAAAAGAAATAGAGATCATCTTACCAATTTGACCATCTTTGCATATCACATTATTTGGTTTGACAATTTGTGGCAATCCTTTTACAACACTTGACTTACTTTAACAAATTATCAAAATTAACATGACAACATCTTTTATGCCACAACCAACTGTCTTCCATTCTAGCAACCAGACAATTATTAACATTACTATTCAAATGGAATAAGTTACCTCTAGTTTGCTTTCTGGTAGCAATCAGTTCACCATTACCTCCAAGAATTTTGCAGACTCCACTTTTAAATTCAAGCAAATAACCTTTTATCATTGAGCTAACCAACACTTAAAACATTATGCTTTAGACCATCAACCCAAAATACATCATCAACAATACTATTCCCATTTAGAGAGATTGAACCTTTACCTTTCACCATGCAGGGAGAGTTATTTCCAAATCTAACAACACCACCATCAAATTAATCAAGAGATGAACTTATTTTTGTCTCTAGTCATGTGGTGTGAGCAACCATTGTCTATAATCGATTCATCACTATTCTCCATATGAGATACCAGTGCCTTTTCATTTGACAGTTCCTCTTTCATGGCTAGAAACACAATTTCCTCATTGTCACCTTCTTCTGATTCATCATCAGTCACACCTTCATCCACTATAACATAACAATGTTTCTTTCCTTTTCCTTTGAATTTCTTGAACTTCTATTTCTTGTCAGTATTAGGGCAATTAGCAGCTATGTGTCCAATTTTACTACAAGAGAAACATTTGAAGGGCAATTTACCTTTATATTTTTCTATTTCTCTAGGGAATCTTTTAGCCAATAATGCCTCAAGTTCCATCAGATTCTCTTCTTCATCACCATCGCCTTTGCTACCGCCATGACTAGACCTGTAGTCATGATTATAACAAATATATTTTCCTTTCCTCACTGATGTACCGGTTATAGAAGCTTTAAAATCAGATTCAAAAGGTTTAGAAACACTATTATCAAAACTATTTAGTTCAAATGCGGTAAACTTTCCAATAAGAGAATCAACAGTGACTTTATCCTTTGAAATAGATCTAAGTTCTTGAATTGCAGATACTCATAACATACTAAGGTTGAAGAGTTATAAGCATCTTAATTACTATTGCATCATCATCTATTTTACCTCCAACACTCTTTATGCCACCAACAACTTCTTTGATTCTCTGACCATACTGTGCAACATTTTCTCCTTCAAGCATTCTCATGTCATCAAACTTTCCTCTCAAGATTTCCTCTTTGGTTCTTTCTACATGCTCATCTCCTCCATAGATTATATCTAACTTTTCCCAAACCTCCTATGCAGTTTCCAATCCTTGAACATCAATATATTTGAATAAGATAAAGTACTTACAATAGCTTCTAAGGCTTGCATGTTTTCTTTTCTACTCTTTGAGTTCATCCAGTGTCAAGGGAGTAGTTGTAAGAGAAACATATTTGTTTTCCACATGCTTCCAATATTGTGCACCAAGACCTTTAATGTAGATCTTCATTCTATCTTTCCAGATCTTGTAGTTATCCTTGTTGAACTTAGGAACCTCTTTCTTCATCATCTTGTCTTCTTCAGAATCTTTCCCTCAAGCGGTTAGGCTTTCTGCATACAAAGGACCAAAGCTTTGATACCAATTGTTAATCCTATAAGGATCTAGTTAATACTGAGAGGGGGGGGGGGTGAATAAGTAATAAGACCAACATAAACTTTAAACCCAAAATCAAACTTATATCAGATCTGAAACCATTTAACAAATATGCCAACTTCTTTAATTAGAGCTAACAACCTCTTGATTAGATTTTCTTAACACATTAATCAAATCATTTACAACTATCAATACTTTCACCACTTAAGCAATCATATCAATTTGATCATATAAAAACTTATCAACCTTATCAATCAAATCAAATACTTTTTCTAACAAATTCTTATTAGTATCGGTAACCTCTGATAAAATTCTGATAAAACATCATAACCGATGTCTCATAAATAATGCATGAAATGAAATGTAAACAAGAACATCACATGAAAATATTCCACACATGAAAACCATAAGTTTTTAATGTGGAAACTAAAATGGGAAATACCACGGTGGGAGCTAGTACCCACAAGAATTTTTACTCTTTTGAAGTATGCCCCGTTAGGAGCTTAGCCCTGTTAGGAGCTTACAATACGTCCTGTTAGGAGTCACCCGGTTAAGGGATTTTCCTAGCATCTCGGTTAAGAGCTTGATGACCTATTAGGATCAACCTCATGAGAGGATTTACCACTCTTTTTGAGAGCTACCCTGTTAGGGGACTTAACGTTTAAGGCTTGTTAGGACCTACCCGGTTAAGGGATTTAACCTACTGCAACTATTAGGGAACAATAATGAAAAATTGATCTGTTACTTTGCACTTCAGAGCTTGCTAAATCAAATCTTGTTATGCTCAACACTCTACAACTCTCAGGTAGATCTCACACTACTCTTGGATGGCTCAACACATTCTTCTAAGACCATCGACATAATAAACATCAACTGTGCCATCCTAAATATCCATCTCAACTAGGTTGACCACTAAACCTTAATTACATCATGAATTTACAATTTAAATCATAAGAGATCATCTCAGATAAATCATATAGATCATTATATCAAATTATAATGCAATATCAACCATTGGTTGATCGTAACTCATCACAAAAATCTTGATATGTAACAAAGTCAAACCCTTAGAACATTCTTCTAAGCGTTTTGTTGTTTCCCAAGAAATTCCTCCATCATTCACACCAAAACAAAATTTAAATTATTCATGTGGGTTGTGCTGTGTTACCACAAACATGTAGACTTGCTGTCGATCATTGCCAAATCAAAAATCATTACCAGTTTGATGATTTCTTCACCGGTCCTTAAACCCTACTAAAACCCTAGCAAAACTTCATCAAAAAATTGAAACAAGTCTTCTGGTAGTCATCACAAGATGCGGTTCTGGTCAGATACTCCTTCCCATGATAAAAGATTATATTCCAAATAGAAAATCACCAATCATTACCGATCACCCGATTCAAGCAAAACATCTTTGTTTTACAGGTTAAATTCCTATTTCACAGTCTTCTGTATATTTCCGGTAAACCTTGTCTCCAATAAAAAAAATCACTTAGATGACAAACCAAACATCAGAAAACATTAGTAATCATCATCAAACATTAGTTCACAACAGTTTCCATCAATGACAACACAAATAACTAATCATGTCATCTAACCACAAAATCTCAGTCTTCTATCCTTTATCGGTTCAGACATCATCCTTCAAATGCATCACCTACATCATCTCATATGCATTAGTTATGCCAAAAGCCAATAGGGAGAATTTTCTCATTTTCTGAACCTAGGGTTTGAAGCACAAAACTCAAATGCCTACATTGACCTAGGAAAGTTGGTAGAGAAATATATGAGTCTCAATCCAAGTCATAGAGATTCATTTATCAAATGTCTAATAATGCTTGGTACTCAATTGGATCGGAATCATAAACCTCCTTATGATTATAAAATTTTTGTTCCATGGGTTCAGGATACTATTTCCTTGGTGAAATTTTTCCTGGGATTGGAAAATGATAGGGAAGTGGGTGCTAGCCTTCTTGAAATGATTTTTAATATCCATTGTGTAAGTCAACCAGTAAAATTTAATTTTGTTGAGCATGTTGTTCAATCCATGCAAAAACAATTACTAATGATAAAAAAAGGTTCTCGTAAGACATTTAGGTTCTCATCCTACTTGTTCTATCTTCTTCTATCCAAGTATCGTGCAATATTCGAGGCTGACAATCTTCACATTGTAAACTATAAGATTGATGAGAAGACTCGGAACATAACAGAGTGTCCAATATATGAATGGATACCTAAGATAAGGATGAATGATAACATAAAGAACTACAACCATTTTGTAGACTTTTTTTTGGCACCAATGTATAATGAAATTACAAGCACTCCAATGCCTAGATTGCCTGTGTCTTGTAGAGACTGCATTCAACTGGGAAGTCAAATACAATTGGTTGACTGGTTCTTCATGGAAGAATACACTGTGTTAAGGTTCTACGGATCAATAGTAAAATCCTACATACTTACAATACATATGACATAGAGGGTATTTGTATTGGAATATGTATGGTAGTTGGAGAGCACATATAGGCACTTTTATGGTCAACAAAGGAAGAGCATATTTCCTTCCTTGCCTTTCTCATGTGGAGGGTTCACATTTGAGAGAAAAGCATTCAATATGGCACATGATTTTTTGACAATTTTTAGCTTTGGTGATGAGGGTCTATGACAATATGATCCAATCAGTGTAGTTCAAGCAAGGCTTAAGAAAAATGGGAACTCTTCAGTGTAATGTCAATATGAAAGTAAACCATTGCTAGAAAAGCTTAGAAACATGGACTTCTGGGATGAGGTAAAAAAAGAGATGGAGAAAATTGCTGCTGATAATAACATTTCAATAGAAGATTTGTTATCACAAATTATGACATTGCACACATAGAGGAAAATAGAGAAGGGCATCCAAAATAGGAGGTCCTCCAATTTCTACCAAAAATATGCTAATCCATCTAACAAATATATTCTCAAAACAATTCTACAAGAATGTAAAGACAGTTGTTGGACTCAAACCAAAATAAATGATTTTTGGACTGTGAGGTAGAATCTCGGTGAACCAAAGACTAGTGCAGAATTTGAGTCCATCGATGAGGATGAAGAGTTTAGCAAACTGTGGAATATGGAGAATCCCACAATATCATATGACAAGAGTGATGATGAAAATTAGTATTAGGTTGAGGCTACTCCAACAACTACTACAATCCTTGCAATATTTGGTGGAGTCAATGAGTCCATGAAAGAAAAATATAGCAAAGGGGCAAAAATTGTGGAAAAAATGGGTTTTGAAGGTCATATTCAAAATTAAAAGCTCCTATTAAGCTAGTCATTGGACTTGATTTGTTAGATTCATCATGAAAAGGTACTACTCATTACCCTCCAGCTCCACTTGCATTTGTTAGAGGTTCAAATCCACAACCACCACCACATCATGGTATTCCTATTGGTGGCAAATCAAGTGCCACTACCACTGGTGGGGAATTTGGGGATAGTATTCCTATCAGTGATCAGTCAAGTGCCATTATGATTGGTGGGTTTGGCATGGGTACTAGTACCTGTTAGAGTAATCTTTTATTAGCTAATAATTATTTATTTAATTACTAGTCTATTACACTCTATGCTTAAGCTAAACTTAGGAATCTTATAATTCTTTAGGGTTTTCACCTTTAGGGTTTCGAGTATCCTTTTATAAGGAGTCTCTCTTTGTATTTTCATAACAACTGTAATTATTGAATTGCATTCTTGTTGCAAAATCAATATGAATCCTCTTTTCTGGATCTCTGAATTTTGGCCTCCATAGCTTTTTTGATTCTCTCCTTCTGTGACAAGTTTGCATGTAGGTGATCTTTGGGAGCTTTAAAGTTGATTTTTCCTCAACTCCAATATGGTATTAGAGCCTACATCTGCTGCTGCTTGTTCCTGATTTTTCAGAAGATTTTTTGGAGGAGGGTTTCAAGCTTTTTCAGAGTTTTTTTATTGGATCTGGGGTAGCTGTTTTGTTTTTGATCATTTTGGGCTCAAATGGACCTCACCGTTGAGCTCAGAATGCTTGGAAACCCTCCATTTCCACATAAAATTTGTCAAATTTGGGTTCTGGACTTTTTTTTTGGCACAAATTTTGAGAAATTCATTTGAAAAATCATTAAAAAATAATTTCAGAGCAGTTTGGGCCAAAAAGACCCCACCATTGGCTTCCAAAGGTCATTTCTAGTCATTTTGATATATAATTCAACGTATTTCGGTGACAAGGGCATCTAGGCCATGATTTTTTCATTGGCACATTTTACGAGGCAACAAAATCCATACAGCTATACCTGCAAATGTGTCAATTTTTTTTAACCTTCTTCATGCCCTACAAGAGGGGTTTTTTCTTTTGGTCGTAACTTGGGCAAACAGAGTTAGTTTTTCAAAAATGAATAGGCACCACAAAGCTCTTTTTGAGCTCTACTCAGATCTGGAGGTTTGAACTTTTGATTTTGCTTTTTTGATGGTGTTTTTTTTTTTTTTTCTATCCAAGCTAGAGGTTCTTTTTTGCACTCCAAGAGACATAACTTGAGCATCCAAACTCTATTTTTTGAAAAATTTATATTGTTGGAAAGCTTGTTCTATGTACTTTCCAGTCATATGAGTTTTCTTTCCAGATTTTTCTTGAGGTATATTTTATTCAGTTTTTTTTCTTTTCAACACTCTGGTAAATATCTTGGATGTTTCAAGTCCTGGGATCTCTTTCTCTGAGTAGGATGTCTCATTTTTGGCTATTCTTTTTGTTTCCATTCTTTTGCCTCTTCTTATCATTGTAGCATTTTATTTATGCAAACACACTGAGATAAAGTGCCATCATGCATTGTATACTTGAGATTTTGCACATCTTGTGCCTTATTGTACATGCACTACTTATAAAGTGCCATGGGGGGGTTGATGTTTGCCTTTGTTTTCCATCTACCTTTTTCATGTGAGTTTTCCTTACATGACATTAACCTCATGATGTGTTTCAAGTGAGTGTTCCTTCCATGACACTATGTACTTTCTCTGCACATTCGATGTTCCTGGTTCTTCGTCATGCAGTTCTTGTTGGTCATTCTTTTCAATGTACCTGTCCCTCTCCCTTTCAACATTATGGGGAGGTTTGTCTTGTTGTTCTAATGCTTCCTTAGTTCGATTGATCAACTCTTTAGGCTTTGGTGTTTCATGCCATCTATATCTTTGAGTTCAGTTGTTTGCCTTTGCTTGTCATCTGATTCAAGTAGTGTCATTTGAGGGCACTCATGCAGATTAATATTTTCTATATCTGGTCATGTTTTATTTCAGTGGAGGTTCTTCAAATCAATAGTTACTCTTTGATTGTGTTTGCATCTATATCATGCTTCAGTGGTGTTCTTCATTCTCTTCTTTTTGTTCCTATCTTCTGGAACACTCTTGTTTGGAGGCTTCTTAGTCCTTCACTTGAGCTTTCATCTCTTCTTGGAGAGTAGTTTTGTTCCCATAGGGTTTTATCCTTTTTCTCCACTTTACAGAGATTTTATTGTACTTGGGTACCTCATTAGGCCTAGTTGTCGGGACCCATTGTTGCTTTCCTGCATTTTTTTATATGGTTTTTTAGTCCTTAATTATTTTTTAGCTACTCCCTAAGTTCATCTTAAGGGGGGGTGTTAGAGTAATCTTATACTAGCTAATAATTTTTATTTAATTATTAGTCTATTATACTCTATTCTTAAGCTAAACTTAGGAATCTTATAATTCTTTAGTGTTTTAACCCTTAGGGTTTGGAGTATCCTTTTATAAGGGTTCTCTCTTTGTATTTTCATAACAACTGTAATTATTGAATTGCATTCTTCAATATGACTCATCTTTTCTGAATCTTTGAATTTTGGTCTCCATAGCTTTTTTGCTTCTCTCCTTCTGTGACAGTTTTGCATGCAGGTGATCTTTGGGAGCTATAGAGTTGATTTTTCCTCAACTCCAATACTATTGATACTAGTTGTCTTAGTGTTGGACAAGTGCAACAATAAAATAGCTCTTGCAAGAAGCCACTAGTGGTAGATACTCATACTATTCAGAATCCTACATCAAGTGCCATTGCCGCTACAAAACTATCATTTGCAGCTTCAGAATAGACCCCTTAAAAGACTATAAAAAACTACACATGCAAGTGCCAGTGAGATAGGATCAATAATGGTTGTTGGTACTCCTCATAATGCATTAGTTAAAACCACAGACATAGGTGGAACTAGAGCCTTTGCTATTTCACCTTTCAAACATTCAATTGCTTTAGCAAGCCCAAATTTTCAATTTCGTGATTACTATAAAAAATTTGAACACACAAGAAATGCAAATAAAGAAAAAAAGAGAGCATTAAAGAGGGTTTCCTTGACTGAAGTTTTAGAGGAACAACCTATAAGGAACAAGGTATTTACAACATATGACCCACACAAAGATATGATGGAGTTCATGGTTGTTATGCCCCCAAATAAAGATAAAAATCCACCACACAGTTAGATAGATCCCTCTGAATTTCAAGTTAGCACCCTCCAAATGGATTTTTCCAAAGTACAAAATGTGGACAAAATTAGTGTGTCAAAAAAGACTAACGAACTAGTCTACACTTCACTGCTAAGGTGGAGAGAAAAAAATAAGCTGGAAAAACAAATAGAAAAGTTACAGGTAGACCTGGCAAACAAAAAAATCAAAGAGGAAAGAAATAGATAACAAGTGCAATGATTTACAGAAAAGGATAAAAAATTCAGGCTCTGCAGTAGAAATTGTAGAGCAGGAAAAGATGGAGGCAAAATTGAAGGAACTGAGGGAAAAAATGGCTAAAAGCAGTAAAAATATTGATGATGAAAGAGCCAATTTACAAAATTTATACAAAATTTATGAGTCTTCTGTTGCCGAAATAAAAAAAATACAGGACCTATTGGATCATGAGAAGGAAAAAGAAAAACATTTGGAAGAGGAAGTAGAGGAAGAAAGAAAAAAATATGCACAAATGAAAGAAGACCTACATAATGCAAATGATAAAATTAAAACTTTAGAGGATAGATTGAAAGATAATTTATGAAAAATACAACAAAGTATATACAAGAAAACATTTGGGGGCAAATAATGCAGAGGAGTGAAAAGTTGTGTGAATGGTTTGAATTGAATGAAAGTATGAGATTAATTTATTGCAAGATCAAAGGGAACATTGAGAAGAGAATACATGTTTATTCAAAGGAGGATATGACAAAATAAATTTTGCAAGTATTCTACAATACTAGTTACAACTATTTGGTATCCAAGGGAATTAACAACCGCATTGATGCCACAATTAAGACATCATCTATCCTTCAAAATACCAAAAAATAAGGGAAACATAAAAAATTATGGATAAAGGTGGCAAAAAGATATTGAAGCTACAAGAAAAGATAACCACTTTGATTAAACTTGTTTTGCTAAAGTCCATTGACCCATCAAATAAATTCATTGGAAAAGAAGCTTACAAAAAAAGCATGGAGGAAAAAATGAAGTTTGATCTAGAATTTCTTCCTAAGGACATGACTCCCCAAAACTTTCTGAAATTCATCAAACTATTTACAACTTTGAATGCGGTATTGGGTGAAACAGTGATGTCAAGTCACTCTTCTAAATATGGACTTTTGACAAAGTTGTAGTTGACTTTCCATAGTTTAAAGAATATTGACCTTCTATTAGACGAAGAGTGGAACACCCTACAAAAAATGACACAAAAATCTCAATAATCATAGTATGTATTGCACAGTTTTATGCTTTTATTCTAAATTTCAAGGTTTTATATTTTTTCTGTTTGGAATTCGACATCGCTTGAAATAACTCTATTTTATGAACAAGAAAAAACTAGCACTCGCTATTTTTGGCAAATGCACACTCCAATGATAAATTGTAGGTGATTGAAGGTATTGTCATTGATGGCAACCTTACAATCCTATGGTAATTACCGACACCCCAGCCGACAGGATTTTATTTTTTATTTAATTGTAAAATCTTTTTGTAAGCCGACAAGGCAAATTGTAATAGGACTCATATAAGTATGAGATCTTGTAGGACCATTTATGTAAGTATGTATGGAATGTAAAAGGCAGATGCAAATATTAAGGCAGATTGTGGAATAAGGTTTATGGAAGTTGTATGAGCTTAAACTGGTACTGAACCTGGCATAGAAGATGCTGAACTGAAGCAGTACATGATATTGGATTTGCATAATCCATTTTTGTAAGTCAGTGAGACTTCCCTTTTCGTAATTAAGCAGTGAGCTTAGGCAGTTGGCCTTCCTACATGTGCAGGCCCCTATTGTAAGTAATATTAATTTATTGGCCAGTGAGTGAATATTGTGGGTCACAAATCCCATCGAGGTTTTTCCCACACCGGGTTTCCTCATTAAAAATATTGTGTTATGGCGTGCTTTCTATGTTGTGGTTATTGATCTTATTTACTACATTATTTTTGGTTTACTGGTACACTATTTTGGAATCCAATTTGTTTAATAAGTTTAGAAAATCTATTAACCGACAAGATACTGATTCATCCCCCCCTCTCAGTGTCTTTGGGAATCCTAACAATTGGTATCAGAGCCTGGTCCTCTATTTTTGAAAGCCTAACAGCTTGAGGAAGATTCTGACACTGGTACAGATGAAAAACTTGAGAAAGCAATTGGAAACAACTCTTGCAGATTATGATGCAGAAAAGTTGAAAAATATGAGACTTGAAGATGATCTGAAGGTTGCACAGGAAATCATTCAAGGACTTCAAGAAAATCTCACTATTGCTAGGAACAAAAGAAGAGAACTTCATTAGAAGATGTAGAGTGATGATGATGAAAAAGGAACTCTTAATGATCTTCTAAGCAAGATGAAGCAGGAAAACATGGCCTTGAGGAATGAGATGCAATATATGACTATGAGGTTTTGTAAAGACATTGAAGATCGAAAGAAGAATGAAGATGACTTGACTAGGAGAATCAATGATGCTGGAAATGAAAATCTAAGACTTAGTCATAAAAATGATATGTTGAAGACAAATATGATTCACTTGGAGCATGATAAAACTGAACTCATGAGACAAAAAGATTTCTTAGAAAATGAGTTGGCTACTACAAATCAACACAAGGAGAAATTCAAGAAAAGATCAGAAGAACTTGATGACATGCTGAAAAATCAGAAACCTAATGGAGATACTAATGGTCTCGGCTTTGAAGTTGGTGAAAGCTCCGGTACTGCAAACAATCATGATTACAAATCGATAAGACAACCTAATGCCTACAAATTTAATGGGAAATGCTTTAATTGAAACAAGAATGGTCATAGAGAAAATTAGTGTAGATCTAGAAACTAACTAATTGAAACAAGAATGGTCATAGAGAAAATTAGTGTAGATCTAGAAACTATCTGAACACCAATGCACCCACCGGTCAATGTTCTAAATGCAACAAAATTGGTCATAATTCAGAAAATTGCAGAATGAATGTAAGATGTTATGTTTGTGGAAGATTTGGACACTTATCTAATCAATGTAGAACACATACCGACATAGGATATGGAAAAGCTATTCAGAAAAATAATGTGACTTGTTATGCTTGTAACAAGATTAGACATATTGCAAAATTTTGTAGAATTAAGGCACCATTGGCAAATAACAAAGGACCTAGTTTGGAAGGTAAAGAGAAGATTGAAGAAGTAAAGCAAGAATTTTCAAAACAATGGATTAGAAAGTCGGATCAGAATGTTAATGAAGCTATTCCTTCAATGGTAGAATAGAGTATTACTCCACCGATAGGAGATTCTTCATCTAACTGAAAAGAAATCCTCTTGGGGGTATGGCAATGAATTGAAAAACATGCTAGTTTACCCTCGGTTGATGGTGAGAAGTTGAATTACTTCTTTACCGATAGATGTGTTAAGTTTCACTTAACTGGTAGGCATTTAATATGGTAGTTGAAGGAAATGACATTATAAAGAAATTTTTTTTCACTCTTTTTCATTCACCAAGCATTCTAAACTCCTTAGAGTGCGAAAAACTCGAGCGAAGGCATCCACAATGAGAAGTGAAGCAAATCATTCAAGCATTTAAACCTAAAGACAGATTAAGGTATTTATACAATGGCTTCCTCCTTTACACCTAAATTCATTGCAAACCCTACTATAATTGAAGTGATTAAATGCCCTAGGCCTGTATTTAAAATTATTCCTGAAGTAGAAAAGAAGGATGATACCCTAGGAGCATTTTCTAAAATACCCAAAGGAGTTGCTTATGCTAAGGATCCTAGAATTTACATATATTGTCATATTGAGGAACTAGGTGCTGATGAGATTATGAATATGTATAGGATAGTAAGATGTGATGAAAATAGTAATGTAAAACCGGAACACAAGATAATTGAAACCCTAGGTTTTGTGGAGATACTTAGCATTCCTGATTTTCCCAAAGAAGTTATAAGGATTGTATTGAGCAGAGCTCATGGGGAATTATTTTGGCTAGATTCCATTCATAAGATAATAAAAGAAGCAGTTAGGGAAGTGACAGGCTTACCTTCCACTGGTAGCAAGCCTAACAAGACTAAAAAGGTTCCAAACAACACTGTAATGACCCTAACTAGTGCAACCTTTGACAAGAGATCCCTAAGAGTCTATGATGTAAAGGATATCAATGTAAGATTCATTAGCATGATTCTTGGATACAAAGCTACACATGCCAACAGATTAAAATGTATTTCTAGTTTATGTATCAAGAGTACTTACGACTTAGTAAACAGTAATGCAAAGATTGACATTTGTGAGTGGTTAAAAGATGAGCTAATAGACAATCGAAAGAAACTTAAGGGTGACAAGAAAGACACATACAGATTTGGTAACTTACTTGTATGTCTATTGCTGTGTATCACTAAGGAAGTTCCTAGTATTGGTAGAAAGGATTTTGGATTTGACATTCCAGTAGGAAAACAACTTTTGGATATTCTTAATAACATGGGAGATGAAAGGGAGAAGAACATAATTGAACACTTTCAGGCATTGAAGGCTAGAATGAAAATTAGGGAAAGACTATCTCAATCCATAGTTGATAAATATCAAAATGAGATATGTTTTGTTATAAAGAAGGATGAAATCTAGATGGAGGCAGTGATTCCGAGGATAGTTTGGGTTACAGAGATGGGTTATGAGGCTGATGAGAACATAATAGAAACTTATGCAAAAGCACTTCTAGAAGCCCCTAAAGAACCAACAGAAGAAGTATTTGGAAATGCAGAAACCATTGAAAGTAAAGTTCAATCACATAAATGAATAAAGAAAATAGAACAAACAATTAGAAAGGCAACCAGATAGGTAAAGGAAATCAAGGAAGATATATTGAATATGACTGGTATTAAGGAGAGTGACTTGGAAGGATTACAACCAGAAACACATCTTTCACCGGTTGGTACCTCCCCTGATAGTGAAGTACCAACTGAATTCAAAAGGGTAGTAAGAAAAAGAAAACCTTCACCGATACTCACTCCTACATCTAAGAGAACAAGATAGAAACAATAGGCAGTAAGGCCTCCGACAAAGAAAATAACACCCAGGAAGAAAAAGGTAAAACAAGTTGTCCCTCCCTTAGAAAATCTTTTGAATGAAATAAATGAAGATGGTAACTTGTCAGATGTCAGCAAGTTGTATAAAACTTTCACTAATGAAGAAAAGGAAAGCATAGAAAACAATGTTATCCTACACTTTGACATTTACAAGAAATTCTTGATAGAAGTTGTAAATGACTTGCCTAGTGACTTGTACAGAAGGTTAGATGCAAAAAGGTTAGCAATTGTTGAACTAGATAAGAAGATTAAGGTAGAGAAATTACTTGCAGTTACCCAGTAAGATCAGCATAAGAGATTGGTGAACTGATAAGTGAAGCAAATGGGACTGTATTTTCCATTGGTCACCGACATGTAGCATTAATGGCTGGCAAAGTAAATGAGATCACTGAAGAAACATCAGACAAATGGGATATCTTCTTTGTAGAGAAGGAAAAGAAAGAAGAACTTAAATGACCAAAGACTTTCAAAGTCTATCAAAAGGAAAAGGAAAAAGATAAAGGTAAAGGCAAGGTAGGTGGTCCTCCGAGCATAAAAGTAATAGATAACTTGCCCCCACCTCCTTCTGATACTCCACCAACATAAACTGTTGATACACCTCCGATAAAAAATAATGTGGAGAGTATGGAAACTACACATGAGGATCCTAATCCTGATTCAGAGGTGTTGTATACCATGAATATTGACACACAAGAAGTCAACATTGTGGTTGATAAGGAAACAACTGAGAAGAGAGATGTGGCAATTGAGCCACTGGTTGAGTACATTGCAGTTGAGACAAATGTTGAGGATACAGTTGGAAACATTGAGATTGGGATTGAAACACACACTGAACAATCAACTGATCCCTTGGATACTGGAAAGATAGATACCACAGATGTACAAACTGAAAAACCTACTGAGCAACCGACTACTGATAAATCTATTGAGATACCGAAAGTAGACAGTTCTGAGGTACTTACATAAAAACTGGTAGTTAACACTGAGACAAAATCAGAGAAACCAGAAGTGGAGAGCATAGAGAAACCGACAGAGGTACATTCTGAGAAACATGAAGAGGAAAAGGTTCAGACAGAGACTATGCCACCAACAATAGCTGAGAAACCCAAACCTTTGCTAGTAGAAATGTAGACTCAAACTGACCTACCAAAGGTCAACATAAGCAAAGAGGTTACTCACACTGATGGATTGCAAATCGTTAAGGCAGTTGGACAATCTTCTGGTTCCTTCTTAACAGAATCAGACCGACAAATGTAATAGAGGTTTTACTGGATTCCATCAAGAAAATCACAGAGTGTAATGCACAAGCATATAAGGCTATTGATGACACTATTCCTTTATTGAAATTGATTTTACCCAAGTGCAATGTAGAAAATAAATATTCTTTGAGTCAACTCGACACATTGTCTAAGTACATCACCGACAATCTTTTGACAGTTGATCATATTAATGAGACATTCAGTGAGAAAATGAACAAGGAAAAAGAAAAATTCTTTGAAGAGAAAATAAAGAAGTGCATAGAATAGATTGACACCCTTCTACCGACACTAAACAAAACTTTAACAATAAGGAACTGTACGGAGACACCTGCAAGATTGATCTTCTGACAATGGATATTGACAAGGAAATCAACATAGCACAAAAGGAAATAAATGATATAGCTGATAATATCATTGGTTCATCAGAACCCATATTAGTTATAGAACAAGAGTTAGCTGGGTTTGAGGAGAAAATTGAGAAATTGGAGAAGGAGAAGGAGAAGGAAAGAATAAAATACAAGGCTAAGGAACTCAAATGCAGACTTGGTCTGAAACTAGACGTCCTCATCTCTTTGAGAAAAGAGATTTCTAAGGCTCTTGTTCCAAGACTTAAGAAACTAGAAGAGAAAATGCACATACTCACTGGTAGCATCCAAAGGACAGAAGAAACATTGAAGGATAGTGAGAGGTTCACTAACAACTTGAATTTTGCATTAGCGGATATATATCAGATTGTAACCCACTAGTTACAGGGATTTCGACAAGAACTACACTCAATTGACATTAACTGATAGCCTTTGTCATTGATGCCAAAGGGGGAGTAGTAGAATGAGAAAAATGATTGACATAAGAGATCATCTACTCAGGGGGATCACACAATTTTGGAGCACACAGTTTTGGCAGATTTTTTTGGACAACTCATTTTGGATACAATTTTGACTTTTTCTCATGAGTGTTGCCATCAATGCCAGAGGGGGAGATTGTTGGAAAATGCACACTCCAATGAGAAATTGTAGGTGATTGAAGGTATTTTCATTGATGGCAACCTTACAATCCTATGGCATCAGTAGGCACTGACACCGACACTAGCAGTGACAAAGATGATTACCGACACCCCAGCCGACAAGATTTTATTTTGTATTTAATTGTAAAATCTTTTTGTAAGCCGACAAGGAAAATTGTAATAGGACTCATATAAGTATGAGATCTTGTAGGATCATTTGTGTAAGTATGTATGGAATGTAATAGGCAGATGCAAATATTAAGGCAAATTGTGGAATAAGGTTTATGGAGGTTGTATGAGCTTAAACTGGTACTGAACCTGGCATAGCAGATGCTGAACCAAAGTAGTAAATGATATTGGGTTTGCATAATCCATTTTTGTAAGTCAGTGAGACTTCCCTTTTCGTAATTAAGCAGTGAGGTTTAGGCAGTTGGCCTTCCCGCATGCGTAGGCCCCTATTGTAAGTAATATTCATTTATTGGCCAGTGAGTGAATATTGTGGGTCACAAATCCCACCAAGGTTTTTCCCACATTGGGTTTCCTCCTCAAGAATATTGTGTTATGGTGTGTTTTCTATGTTGTGGTTATTGATCTTATTTACTGTATTATTTCTGGTTTACCGGTACACTGTTTTGGAATGCAATTTGTTTAATATGTTTAGAAAATCTATTAACCGATAAGATACTGATTCACCCCCCCCTCTCAGTATCTTTGGGAATCCTAATAGATATTTCTAATCCAACCTTTGATGCACAGTGCAAACCTTCAACCTTGTAAATTTGTATTCTCAAATTCTCCCAAGTTTTAACATTTCTGCATTTCTCTATTTCTAATTTCTAGGTTTTGGGCACTGCTGTTATCTATATTTAATTTGTCATGGCTTCAATTAATATTTAATTTTGAACTCTATTTTTTGAACATGAGACATGTAGTAGTTGTTAAATTGCTAAATTGCTAATCCAGCCTGTGATGGCCATGTAAATTTGTGCTTAGTTTGTGATATTGATGGCAGTCGGGGTGATATATTCACTGTTTTGTGCCTTAATAATGGATTTTGATGTTGAGTCTTCACATGTTGCAAATTGACCTGAGGCTGTCATTTCTCCCTTGTTTCTATAAAAGGGAATTCAGGGTCATTTGCAAAGGGTTCTAAAACTTTGTAATGATTTTTGCATGGAGAATCACACATAGTGGTGTATTGAATGAATTATATCTAAATAAACATCTCTACATTAATAAACACATTATGGTCTTTTATTATGCTATTTTAAATCTGGAAATAGAAAGTTGAAAAATACAATTACAAATCAATATTAAATTCTAATTGCAAAAAGTTGACAGACTCATAAAATATCATCAAGTTATCAACCATAATAGTATGATTTTGTAATATGAATGATGAGATACAGTAATAAGATTAATAAATACCAATCTCTTACAATTTCCATTCATCCTCAACAAATTCAGAGCTTTCTTGATTCTTGTCCGTGTTTTCTTCACTCTGAGTCTGCATACCTCCGCTGAACTGCATCTCAATGCTACCAGTAGGTCCTGTACATGAGTCAATAGTCCCACTGGCACTTTGGTTTTAAGTGTTTCCCAAACCTCTTCTTTCACATTTGGACCTCTAGATTTTTAGTGCCCTATTGTAAGTAAAAGTGTGGACATCATACCTATATGTATAGAGCCTCAAGCAATTTTCCAAATTTTTGTCTAGTTTGTTTCTTAGCTTTGATTTTAGGAACCCCAGAGCACTTAAAACTCTCTCATCTTCCACCGAACCCAATATCATGGTAAGACATAAATTAGAAAGCTTGAAATATTCTAGTATTGAATCATGCAACACTTCATTATCACCTAGATTTTCCAAAGCCTTGTTACTGATCCCTCTTCTTGGGGGTTCTCCATCCTATCATATTGTTCCCTCATGGTGTATGAAAAATGAGATTATTGCTCTCTAAGATGAGTTTCATCTAATATTCCATTTATAGTTACTCCATTCAATTATCTGGATATGCAAAATTGTTTTATCAAAGTCAGTAGCTTACTTCAAAAATTAGCTGCATTGTTGAGGCTTCAGTATTGAGGAAACACAATAGACATGGCTTTGAGTAGTTTGTTAGGAGGGAATATGCTTCTAATCTATGAGGATAGATCATAGGCAATTTTCTTCACAAAAGTAATGATAGACTCAACAGTCTTGTTGGAATCTTCCCATGTAACTCTTGCTGGTTTCTTCCTGGGGCGCTTTCATGGTTCCTCAGGGTTGATCATGGCATAGAAGCGCATTGGTTTCTCAGCTCCCCATACATTGACACATACCTCCCTGTTTGCACCGATTTGTAAAAATTTATCAGGATTGTTCAAATCTATGAGTGTCCGCCACTTAAGAAATTTTTCATTAGATAGTGTTGGTTGATTTTGATAGAGATTATTGAGGGCCATGCATGTCAACTTATGCTATGTAGCATATTTTGCAATATACATAGCTCTTTGTTGGGAAACCTTCATAATATTCCTCATTTCCTCTAGCATGGGCAAAAGAGCTGCTAAAGTTAAGAGTGTCTCTATATTACTTAACCTCTAAAGAAGGTCAGGAAATTTTGGTTGCTCTAATTTGTCGCGAGTTGTGTGAAATAGTCCAATCAAGGATGGATATTTAGAAGAAACTCGATTCATTGGACTATCCAAAGACATCCATCTGGTATCATTATCCTTGAGAAGCTTGTTCTCATCAGTTATTCCATCAGCAAAGTGTTGAAATTCCATAAATCGCTTGGGACTTCGATAGAAGTATGAGTAGATCTCTCTAATTAAAATTTCAATTTTTTTTTGCTTGAGCATACTTGCTCACAATTCCAAAAGCTAGATTCATTCTATGAGCCATGCAGTGAATGACAGAAATGTAGGGTGCAAAATAAGTTTCCATATTTGTACAAAGACCGTTCAAACATATATTTGGGGTCTCTTGACTGACCACTTGGCACTGATGGGTCACCACTGAATAAGAATAAACTCAACAGTGCAAACAGATATAGATTAATTTAGAATAATATTATAACACTTCAAAAATATGATCGCTCACCTTTAGGTCACTAGAAGTCACCAATGCAGTCAACAACAATAATTTTCCTTGGTCTAAAACTTTTCTATTGATCCGAATTCAGAGCCTAGAACCCACCAGATTGTGTAGAGATAGATATGATCTTTGAATGTATTTATACCAATCCTTATATGGAGAATTCTGTAGGAATTTAATATGGTATACCAAAATTTAGCATATCCCGCTTAACTATAACACAACTTATGCAATTTTTGAGGTGATTATGGGTTGTCCAAATAATTGGCAAATACAATAGAGTTGGCAAAAATTGGGGTGAATGGAGACACACATTGGTAAAATGTCAGGCAAATTGGGTCCTCCTGGCCAAAAAATATTCATATGCCTATAGGCAAATTATGGTCGTCTATTAAGGCAACCTCAGAGAGTGTAGGCAAAAAAATTAAATTTACCGTGTGTCCACCGTATATTGTATTGGCAAAATACTCACATAGAAACAATTAATTACATAAAACATATTGAGATTAGGCCATGAATTTGATGGAAATTGATAATGTTCTGGCGACATGGCCATTCCGAGTCGGTACAATATATTCGCCATTTCCCACGTTGTTGATGTGAAAAATTTGTCATTGGTGAATATTCACCACTAAAGTAATCTTTGATAGAGTGGTGTAAAAATTCTCACCTTTATTGGATGGTGGTGTGTATTGATGTTCAAACTCTTATCTTGCTATTAAACTTGTGCTTTTTGGACATCAAACACCCGTGAGTGCCTATTCTTGCCATTTATGCTTCGATCTCGATATTTTGATATGACTGTAGACACTTAAAATTGACCTGTCATTAGCATTGCTAATTATTCCTCTATATTAATTAAGTAATTTTAAATTATTTAATTTATCTAATTTTTTTCTTCTAAATTAATATTCACCATTTTTCATCATAAACTAATTATTCAATTTATATTTTAATCATTTGATCAATTAACCATTTCCCTTTAAAATTAATTAAATAATTTTATTTAATTAATTATAATTATTTACCTTAATTAAATGATTTTAATTATTTAATTAATTTTAATTTCTATTTTCTCATAATTAAATAATTTCTTTAAATTATTTAATAATATAATTATGTGAAATTTATTGAATTTAAATTCCCCCCACTTTGAATAATTCAAATTTCTTAAAAATTTTGATTCCATTTAATTTCTCAATAATTTGCATGTCAAAATGCCAAATGCAAATCAAATGACATCATATGATAATTTCCTATAGTACATGCTAAAAATCTAACTGCCATTGACGTCCAACCAACTCTCAATCAACTTTTTCTTGCTAATCAATTAACTAATCAATCACCTTTCCTGATTGACCCATCTATTAAGTTAACTATTCAATCAATTATATCATCTGATCAAACAATGCTTTCAACTCCCAATCAGACCCATTATCTCTTCAATCAAATCAATTGATCTATCAATCAGATTCAATTAGCATGAGTGATTCTCTCTCACTAACTTGTTAGATGAAATCTTGATTGTTGATTGATTCAGTTCTCAAATTGATCTTAATGTCCATTTAATTTCTCCAAAATCTATAAATTCAATATCAATTCCCCTTTTTCAACAACCATGATCTTTGAATTCTTGCATCCATATCTGTTAGGTTTCACAACATGACTTTGAGAGCCACTATACCGTAGGAAGCAAAAGAATAATGGAAGTGACATGCATAGATGCAACAGGGAGTTTTTAATTGATTTATTTGCTATCTTGTTGTTTTGATCACACACTTTCATTGGTATTGTGATGGAATTTTGTTAATTATGTAGGGCTCAGTGGTTTCCCTATAATCTAATTAGAATAATTATTTAATGAATTTTCCCTGTATATAAAACGGTGAACCCGACGTGAAGCAAAACTTATGATTTATTTCATAATTTTCTATGTTGTAGGTTATAGGTACAAAATTTTGCATTTGTCTCTAGGTTGACACATTTGTTGAAAGCAATACTGCATTTGTTCAGACCGTGTTTTTCATTCGTCAACATAGTATTACACATTTGTCTTACGAGCTTTCCACATTCATCGCAAAAATTGTCATGCCAATAAGGGAAAACGAAAAAGGTATAAACATGGTCATTGTGTATTTTAATTTACCTTTTTGATTTTTCTTTTAGAATTCAACTTTTGGCTAAAAAACAAATCAATAGAATAGCTAGAAGTTATAATTGGGAATGAATTCAATATGATGCCTCGTAAGATAAAGGCAAAGCTTTTGAGTCACTATCAAAGAGCAGAACAAAGGAGGTTTAACAAGAAATTCCAGAGGATTTTACAAGCATATTGATTACTCAATGAGCCTGAAGAATACATGGAGCTTACAAAATATGAAATTTGCATCGTGACTTACACCTAGAAATATAACATGCACCCAAAAATGATTTTGATGTTTTAATTTCTGATTCTATTTTCTTGAAAATTCAAAGTTTTTATTTTGTAGATCCTTCTATCGGACAATTTTAATTTTCATTTTCACATTTCTCAAGTAATTGTTTCACATTTGTTAGTATTGCATTTCTCATATGTTTGTCAGGCACTTCACATTTGTCATCTTTGCATTTCACATTTGTCATCTTTACATTTCACATTCTATTTACTATTTTGCATTCAATTGTCAAATATAATTTCTTTTTTAGTTTTTGAATTTATATTTTGTTTTTCTCCTGTTACTAATGTCATATTTTCAATATGTGGAGAATGAAATCCCGAGGATAAAACCACACGATTGATCGAAGATAGAAAATTGGCAAAACTACTAATTCAGTATTTTGTAGGGGTAGTATAGGAGAGTGTCTTCTTTTTTCTACATTAGATCACACTTTGTTTGGTGCAAAAAATTTACAACATGTTTGATGTATTTGGGGAACTTTCCTATTCTATTTAATTCCATTAGAAGGCTTGCCTACTGAAGCATTATGCAGGTGAGAGGAAATGACCTAAGCGATACTTTATTCTGGTCCGCTATATAAAAATATTTGTGATGAAAGTCATAGCCCAACTAGTATTAGCTTCTACCATTCTTGTCAATTGGAAAGGGGTTTCATATCCTAAGTACGATTGGCTTGGCACATGTAGGGTGTTGATGACCCAAGATTCTAACTAGAAACCATTATTTTTAGAGGCCAATAACCCAATATTTGGTGGTTCAGGGAGTGCAGATTGTACACCATATATACCTCTCATGTACCCTTCAAAATGAGATAAATCCATTGATTACAAGATCTCTAGATTTTAATGGTAAGAGAAAAGGTGTGCTAGTGCTGTGGAGGGGAGCGAGTGCCACCTGATCTCTAGCTGTCCGTTCTGTTTGAGGTATTTTGTTGCAGGGGCTCCATTGGATGATTTCCTTTGTATCCTAAGTAGGCCACATGCTTGTCTTCTGAATGTCTGCAAAATCTTTGATGTGTTAAACCAGTAGAGTTAGTCCTTATTTGGGCCGATTTAGGCCCTTTGACGTGTAACTCTGATTTTTAGAGTAACAAAAATCTAAGGCTAGTATTACTTGTATTATTTTATGATTGTCTAATTATCACAATTTGACCAAAAGTCCCTGAAACACATCACACATTTTCAAACTCTATAAGGAACTCAAAATTTGACATATGTCCGTAAGCCATTTTGCATTCATCTAGTCTCCATTTCACATTCTTCCAGTTTCCTTTTCACATTTGTCCAAAGCAGATTTCCCACTTGTCATTTACCATATCACATTAGTCCTAATCTAAACACACATCTAGTTGGTATAATTAGTGCATATATAGACAATTGATGTGTTATCTTGGGTTTGAATTGCTCTAACCTTTTTTGATCAATAGTTTCTTAGAGTCATTAGCTCCCTATAGGTTGCATATCCATAAGAGTTCACAAATTTGTCCTCAATTTAGGTACATCCCAAATAGTCATCTGAGTATTTGGTTTTAACATCAAGCTAGAGAACCATTTAAAAATTTAGATCCCCTATTAGTCAATCCTCATAAGTCAATGCCCTTTCTCACAAGTCTAGCATAGGGTATCAACATTTGTTATCTTGCAACCAGTATCAACTTTATCTTGGGTCAAAATAATCTTTGATATCTCTCACTAAGTGTCTATAACCTTATCCTTGGGTATAGTTGACAATAACATCATTCATATCAATAGCTTTTTATTTTAGGAATCATATAGTCTTATTTATGAAAATTGTCTAGCATGAACCAAAATGGTGTTATCTCGTAGAGATATAATCCTAGTCTTATAACCCAAATTAGGATTTAATGATGATTGAGAAGATATTAGCTCAGGGCTAATTAATCTCACTTGGAAATTAAAAAGGAACACACCTCAATATATGCAAGCGAGCTTCATGTTAGATGAGGAATAAGAGAAAGCCCAATGAATTCATCCATAGTTTAAATAGAAATCCTTTAGCAAAGAATTGAAATAATGTGGCTCCAAGAAGGACCTCCACCTCCTTGTGTGCATCCTCAATAGAGTGTCTTAGGAATTCCCAAGAGTCTTGTCCAATTGCATCCTTAGTCCATCACAAACAACTTGTTGGCAAGAGACACTATTCCAGTGAAGATTGATGCATGAGAGATGTTTAGGAGTTGTCATTGATGGAAGCTCAGTTCAAAAATCATATTAGGTATCATAGATTTGATTTACTGGAAGTTGCATTATTCATAAGACATAAGTCTGGAAGGTGGAATACAGTGTCCGATAGAGTATGAGTACAATGTGTAGATCTTGACTTTGGTTGCATAAATTTGGTTATGATAAGAGAGGCAAATGATTTGAGGTTAGAGGAAATTTACTTTTTAATCCTAGTATCCGATGATTCATGAGCGAGATTGAAGGTTTGGTATCTGGTAATTCTGGAAGCAGAGAGCTATTTTGATGTAACGTGTTATGCAGAATCTTTGGGATGATTTCGGTGATTGGTTTTGAGTTCAAGGTGATTGAGCCAACATGTGTGAAGCTTGTTATCATCTTGTTTAGGTCCACATATGGATTTGTGTACAAATTGAGTTGACTTGTTACACATTTCATGTTGTGTGTTATGTAGTTTTTGGAAGCCGACATGGGAATTGATCTATTTTGGCGGTGCAGATATATAAGACTGATTTGTTTGAGCAATTTATGATATGGAATGAGTGTGTGAAGATTGTATGAGTGATTGTGTGAAGTTTTGTGAGTGTGTTTGTAGATTTGGTGCTCCGATATATGACTGTGCAACAAAACAGAGCGGATAAGCAGAACAGAGGAAGTTAGTCAGATTGAGCTTAACTGGAACTTCTTTTTGGCATAAGTTGATGCTACTATTCAATTCAGATATTATTGTTATCAATTGTAATCGTTTGTAAGGCAATGAGCCTTCCTCAAGGTTGTAGTCCTCTTTTATATTTGAGCAATGAGCTCTAGGCAGTGTGCCCGAATGCAAGTGCATTCCCCTTTTGTAATATTATCATACTCTTGATCAAAGTATAATAATATTGTGGGTTCAAATACCACCATGGTTTTTACCTTTTTGGGTAATTTCCATGTAATTTTTTTGGTGTTATCCAGTATTGTGGTCGATTGGTTTATGTTTTCGCACTTTACTTTCATTCTTATGCATCCAGTGGTTTAAGAATCAGGTTAATAAATTTGTGAATTGCATAAAATTGATTCACCCCCCCTCTAATTGTTCATTGATTCCAACACAACCTTAATATCTACACTATGTCTTTAGCATGTCACAACTAGTCTTAACTCTCGCATTTCATCTCTAGAGTGTCTTAGGAGTCATTTATGCTCATTATTTGATCGCAAAAGGCTATGAGTCAAATGAACCTTAATAGTGACCTGAGTTTTCAATCCCACTAGCACTATGAACCTATCAACATATTCACGTGGATAGCCTAGAAGGGGCGCAACCTTAACATCGAATACTAATGATTCATTTTCAGTAGACATCCTTTAGTATAATTTGACAATCGACAAACTCGAAGCTTTTTTCATACACTTACACTCTTGAACGGTCTTCTAAATAATGATTCAAATAGATACCTTCTATTTCTACTTCAGAATGGGGCCAAATTACCTCCCAATTTTGATGGCATGACCATTTTTCCACCTTGGACTACACTTCATATAAACACGGGACAAAAATCAAGGTCATCTTCTCAGTAAACTCAAAGTGACACTACATCTTCAAGTTCCACCCAAATTTCTATGAAAAGCACACAAGCAACATTGACTCAAACCACAATCGCTTCAATCCAAAATTTAGATTTTGGCACAACATCTACAAGCACTCAGACAAACAAAAAAACTACATCTCAAAGAAGTGCTAGTATGTCATCACAAACATCGGCCCAAGCATTGGCTTGCACTTCACAAATCCCCGTTTTAACTCTTGGGGGATCAATGGAAAGAGCTATGCAATCTTCAATCTTAGTTTATGTGGGATCAACCCATAGTCATCAAAATTTAAATCAAGGTCCTCATAATTTATTTTGGTGTGACTCAACCCAACGTCATCACTCATTTTGCATACTTCACTCTACCCAGTGGGACTAGCAGTACAACTCTATAATCATTCAACTTTTTAACAATCTCCCATGTGCACCAATACCAACCCTTTTGTCAGCTCTCATAATGCCACACCAATGCCAATGACTCAAATAGATCTCCTTTTTCAACAAGTCTAAAAACTACAAAGACAGATGACAAATCTCCAAACATGCAACACAAAAGAGAGCTATACCATGGAAGATATTTGTCCATATGCCTTCGATCAAACAATATATATGCCACCTTTTTCCCCAAACTTTTAAACTCTAAATTTCGAGAAATATAAGGGGAAGGGTGACCCAAGAGATCACATTTGATAACTCTTCACTGCCTCTATAGAGGTTGCAAGGAATAATGCTTACCTAATGTGTCTTTTCCCTCAGAGCTCGGTGTGGTCAAGCTTTAGAGTGGTTCACTCACCTCCCACCAAGGAATAAGTTCATGGGGGGAGCTAGCTGAATAGTTTGACATTGCACGCTTTTCTCACAATATTGATAACCCTATGAAATTAATGGACTTGTGTGATACTAAGAAAAATGAGGGAGAATCTTTCACCTCCTTACTTCACTGACGCTCACTTGCCCAAAGGATTCCTTGTCATATTGCCGAGAAAGAACAAGTTGATATGTTCACAAAAAACTTAGTCCCTCATATAAAATACCCCTTACAAATTCAATGCCTTAATTCATTCGACCAGGTAGTGGAAAAGGGACTCAAGTGTGAGAAAGGGCTCTTTGAACAAGGTATTTTGAAGAACACCAAGGAAAGCAATTCAACCATTGAGACAACAAATGATAAACATAAATTCTTGTCCAAAAACAAGAATATTACTAACGATGGGGTCATGGATTCAAAAGGGACTCAAGTGTGAGAAAGGGCTCATTGAACAAGGTATTTTGAAGAATACCAAGGAAGGCAATTCAACTAGCGAGACAACAAATGATAAACATAAATTCTGGTCCAAAAACCAGAATATTACTAATGATGGGGTCATGGATTCAAGGGTCATAAATAGGGCCAAACCTGGTGTCTCCCTTTAGGTTCCCAATATACACTCATGCCTAATAAGAGTCAACCCAATGAAAATCATTGTTTCTACGAATACAACTCAGCCAAGTAATCAACGTCTGCCAAGGAACACCCAAAACAAAACTATACCCCTCTAGGAGAGCCTATAGAATCCACACTCATAAAGTTAATCAAATCCAATGTGATTATGTTATCAGAAGTTAAACCCTATGAGCTTGGCCAATTCAAAATAGCTTGGTAGAACGATAATGACTTATACGAAATCAAACCAAAGGGCACAAAACATCAAACTGTTACAAAATTAAGAATTTGATTTAGGACCTTATCGACCAAGGGGATATAAGTGTTGAAAACTCAAAAGAAACTTCAAACACAGATCACACAATTTTTAATAACCCCTTTTACAATCATGTAAAGGAAAGGCCTCTATTTTAGGTTCACAAGATAATAAGGCAAATTATACCCATGCCTCATGATTACACGATCAACCACATTACCTGAGTAGATGAGACTGTGACCACCATTACAGTTAAAGAAAAGAACCCAAACTATGCAATGATCACCCAATGATCAAAGGTTACGCTTCAAGGGGTACCATACAACCCTTCCCTAATAGGGAGCTACAATGTAATTGACCAACTAAGGAAGACTTTAACACACATATCTATTTTTGTGCTACTATGTATATCTCCAATTCACAAGGCAATTTTAGACAAAGCTCTTCATGAATTTGTTGTCCCCTAAGATATCGATGAAGAAGCCTTTCAAGCAATGGTGAGGAATTTAGCTATCGCAGCCCACATTGCCTTTACATAGCAAGGTATCCTAGTACACAAGCTGTTACATAACAATCCTTTTCATATAGAAGTATTTGTTCATAAACATAAAATTTGAAGGGTATTGATAGATGGCAGAGCTAGACTTAATATATGCACATTGAACTTGGTTAAAGCCTTGGGATACTCTAAACTCAGTATTGATCCCTCCAAGAAAATTTACATCAAGGCTTATAATGATGAGAAACACCCATCTAAAGTAGTGATTACTCTACTAGTAAAGGTTGGTCCAGTGACAATAGACACAACATTTCAAGTCCTAGACCATGAATTGGGTTATAACATGCTCCTAGGCCACCCTTGGAAACAACCAATGCAAGTAGTGCCATCTAATTTTCACTAGAGTGTCAATTTTCCATACAATAGCATTGGGATCACTATACAAGGGGATCCAAAATCATTCCAGCATTACATCAACCTAAGGGAAAGCATAGATAACTAGGTCCCAATAAATTAGGTATCTCCCCTCACCTCATGGTTTTAGTCTTTGCCAATAGAAAACACGTCAGTGCCTTCTACATCTAAATCTAATATGAAACTTCAAATCAATGATAGAGTATGTGGGGAATACTCCTATTCAGAGGCCCTTTGTAACAAGCATCTACCTTTGTCCCCAAAATCTTTTGTGAGGCCGCTACCAAATCATATTAACTAGTGCAAAGGTAACACATTAGTTCAGTATCCACCTTCTTCCTCCTTTATTCAATTGGGAGAATTGAATGGAGAATCACTAGAAGAAGATATATGTAAATGCCTATACAAGAATGAAGAAGACAACCCCTCAATCTAGATCCCCTTAGACCAATATGGCAAAGAATTCAAAATGCTGGAAAGACACAGTTATGATGTCACCATAGGCTTGGTGGCAGAACACCAGGGATTTATATAACCATTACTGCCAACAAAGAATCAAAGAAATTAGGGCCTAGGATATGGAAGGATAAAGCAAGGATCTGGGAGATGGGGTAATACACCAGTGATACTGAACATGCCTCTACCTAATTTATCTCCTTCAAAACATGTTAGTATAGCACCTAAGAAAGAATCCACAGATCGAAGTAACCTATCATTGGTAGTGTATGTGCCTCCTTCCCATTTGATTACATTAGAAGAAATGAGCATATCTCATATAGACCAAACTAATTTCAAAAGTTTAGCACCCATTATTGAAGAAATTGGTACAACCTCCCCAATAGAACAAGGTTCCACAAGCCAAAGTAGTATACCATTGGTGGTGAATACCATATAGACCTCCTAAAGAAGTGGGTGAGCCCTTAGAAGAAGAATTGGATGTGGAGACATACACTGATATTGAGACCAACTCCCATAGATATGAATGGCTATCCTTACATAAAGGCAACATATATGCTATAGATCAGTCTGATGATCATCGATCCCTTATCAATGATGGTTTGTTTTACGAGGATAAAGAAGTTGATCCTAATTCATGGAGACAATACTTCAACACTCATTCTTGCACTTTAATAACTACATCCTATTTTGATTGAGACATGACCTTTTCCTTATGTTCCCCCATCTTATAGGTTGGGAACAACAAGATAAGCCACATATCAACTGGTTTGAAAATGATGAGGTGATAGCTGAATTTATTGGCATCTTGGAAGGAATCTCATATGGGGATCACAAAGAAGGTTTGACAATATATTTGATAGGGAAACACATTTTGGGGAGGAAACTTCTTCCTCTAGTTAGGGAGATCAAGAAGAGGATGAGAAAAAAGTGAAACCAAAGGGCCTAGACAAAGAAATCAAGGGACATCATTAGAGCATAAGAAAGAAAAAATGGATGATAAATTAGAGGTCATATGAAGAGGAAGGTTTGACATATTACCAATTGAGAAGGAGAGATTTTCCATGCTATTGGAAAAATCAGAAGAAGTAGACATTGGATATGGTGAGAATGTAAGGAAAATCCACCTTGTAGAGCCACTAAAGCTTGTAGAAAAAGAAAGGTTTATCAAGTTTTTCAAAGAAAGGAAGATTGAATTTTCTTGGTCACATAGAGACATGTTGGCTTATATCATAAACTGGTTTTACATCATTTTCCATTACTCTCGGGCACAAAACCCTACAAGCAAAAATCGATAAATATGCACCCTCAAATAGCCCTCCTAGTCAAGGTAGAGTTATAGAAGTTATTGGATGTGGGTTTCATTGGACCCATATATTACACATAATGGATCTCAAACCTTGTACCTGTGACCAAGCTAACTGGAGGTATCTACATTTGCACAAACTTCAAAGATCTAAACAAGTCATGTCCTAAAGATGATTTTCCTCTCCCAAATATTCATATTATTGTTGACCTCATAGATGGAAATGAGATGCTCTCTTTAATGGATGGTTTTTTAGGATATAATTAGATAAGGATAGCACTAGAGGACCAACACAAGACTGCCTTCATCTATCCCTGGGGAACATATTGCTGAAATGTAATGCCATTTGGACTAAAAAATGCAGGAGCAACATATTAGAGAGCCATGACAACATTATTTCATGGCATGATACATGATATCATGGAAGATTATTTTGATGATTCATTGGCAAAATATAAGACTAGAGGCAGTCAACTTGTCGTCCTTGCTAATATCTTTAACCAACTTGAGTAGTATAAGGTCCAGTTGAATCCAAAAAAGTGTGTGTTTGGGGTGACAACGAGTAAACTCCTAGGATTTATAGTCTCCAATAGAGGTATTGAAGTAGACCCAACCAAGGTTAAGGCTATTCTTGAGATTCCTTTACCTGTTAATTTGAAGCAATTGAAAAGTTTAAAAGGTAATTTACAATCTATTAGGAGGTTCATAGCACAAATAGCAGACAAATGTCAACCTTTCCAACACCTATTAAAAAAAAGGAGTGACATTCAAATGGATGGAACAATGTCAAGAAGAATTCCAAACTTTAAATGATTACTTGCTATCACCACTTGTCTTAGTACCTCTAGCACAAGGAAAGCCCTTATTACTATATGCTTTTGTGACTAACTCATCCCTTGGAGAACTTTTAGCACAACATGATGATCAAGGGAAGGAAAAGGGCCATATGTACTATATTAGTAGAAAATTGGTGGGATATGAACTAAACTACATCCCAATAGAGAAAGCTTTCCTAGATGTGATCTTCACATCCCAAAAGCTTCGACAATATCTGCTAATTCACAAGGTGAAAATTATAGAAAGTATTGATCCACTCAAACACCTCTTGAACAAAGTGGCATTGACATGAGGACTGGAAAAATGGATCACGATCCTTAGTGAGTTTGACATTGAATATGTGGATTGAAAATCAATCAAAAGATAGATTATATTAGACTAGTTGGTAGAAGCCCCTCTTCAAGCCGATCACTCCTTGTTAACTGACTTCCCTGATGAGTTAGTATTCACCTTAACAACATCAACAAAATGGAAGTTATATTTTGATGGATCTTGAACCAATCATAGAGTGGGGGCAAGAGTTCTCTTTGTGACACCTCAAGGGGATTCAATCCCTAAACTATACAAAATCAATTTTCCTTGCACAAACAATATCCTATAATATGAGGCTCTCATCATAGGACTTCAAACTATTATGAAATGGAAAATCAAAGACCTTCATGTGTATGATGATTCACAACTTATAATCAATCAATTTAATGATGATTACACCAGTAAAGATGATAAGATTATGTCATACAAGTGCATGGTGGATGAATTTAAACAATAATTTGGTCAAATCATCTTTGAGCAAGTCCCTCATGTTCTAAATAAAGTAGCTGATGTAATGGCGACAAAGAGATTTTTCTTGGACATGCTAAGCAATTTGACACATTTCAACTTTTTAGTTGAACAGTTAATGATCTCGACTTATGAAATCCTGCAATCAAAATGTGTGTGTGTGTGTGTTATAGTTGGCCTTGGATCTCCATGGTACAAGGATATATATGCATATTTGCATGATTAATATCTATCTCTTGATCTTTCTTGCAATCAATGGAAGACCCTAATACGACAAGCCTCAAAATATGTCATCATAGCTGATACCTTATACAAAAAAAGTTTCAATGGTACTTTGCTCTGATGCCTAGATACAAAAGAAGCACAGTTGGTTTTGAAGGAAGTACATGAGGGAATTTGTGGTGCTCACTCCATTAGTCCTGTTTTATCAAGGTATGTGAGACATTCACAAAGAGAACATACTTATCACAAATACCCAAGACATACTTGCCATAGAATGCTAGAAACACTCCACAAATAGAAGACAAAAACAAAAAAGGACCTTGAGCCATCTCGGTCAATCTAAATCACTCAGTGACATCATTGAGCAACATAGGAACATGGTCAAAGATAAATCAATGAAAGATAAGACTCACAAATTCAAACCAGTCAAAAAAACATTCTGATTTTCATTGTCAAAAGTTGTTAATGTTGTAACAAAAGGACGATCATGCTGTCTGGTTTCAGAGAATGCAACACCCCGTATAAGACCCATGATAATATTGACGAAAGGACATAATGATATTGATGTTGTTGATTGATAAGACAACTGGATCAATTTGAATGCTTGATTGGTCGAATAGTTCATCTATTGATGTGTGATTTTGTTAAGCGCAATGTTTATTGTGTTTCTGTCTGACGTATGCTCAAATATCTATCTATGTAAAAAGGGGACAATTTATTAGTGAAATGAAACAAAAGCAATTATTTTTGAGATTTTGATGTTTTTTAATTTTTGAGAATTTTTTCTGCGCCTGTGCAAGGGCAGAACCTAAGGTATAATCTGTCAGTTTTATTTGCAAAATATGATGATTGCTCTTTGTTTCATGCATTTTGGCTTTCTATTTTATTGATTATTTGTGCAACATATTAGCATTCATGGGAAAAAGATTTCATTGAAACTATTAATTGATTTGGTGCAGGACGCGACCAAATAATCTTATCAAAACTGAGTGCTTGTGTTTTTTAGAGTAGTTGCACACTTCGATTTTCCTAAAGGTTAATGAACATCATGTTTTCCATGTCTTATTTTGTTTTGTGTATTTTTTTTACCTTTAGAAGTGGGTCTGCCTCCTGATTTTCCTGGCACTTCGCATAGGCATTGGTGAGAGGGAATGACCCAAAGTGACAACGGGCTGAAGCCAAGCTCTTCTAAGCCACTATACTCAAATGTGTTTGTGACAAAAGTTTTTAGCAATGGGTGATGGAATGGCACAATGATGATTAAATTCGCTGGATCTATGCCCACCTAGATGAATTCCTTGACTAAAAACCTTTTTACTTAGAGACCAAAAACCTTCTACTTGTTGAATTAGGTGTTGTGATACACGCATGCCAAAAAATACCTCATGTGCCCTTCAATTCAAGATAGTAAATTCTTGGTAAGTGATTCCCCTTGAATTCAAAGCTTGGTATGGCCGTAGAAGTGAGTGCTGTGGAGGGTAGCCAGTGCTACCAAGCTTCTAACTATCCGGTTGACTGAGGTATTCTGGGTAAGGGGAATCAACAAGTATTTTCCTTTCTAGCCTTAGGATTTTGTCATTGAATGTGCATGAGTGTCTTTTGTCAAAGTCAAACTAACATCTTGTCTTCTATTCTTGTCAAAAGGTGAATTAAAAATAATTTTCACAAGTGGTCATAAACAACCTTGATTTTCAAAAGCAAACAAGTTTTCAGCAAGTCCAAACAATTGTGCAATCAAGATTCAAGCAAAGTCAAACTTGGTCCAAAGAATTTCAAAGTATTCATCCAACAATTTGCAAAGATTTTATCAACATGGCTTGTCAAAAGATTGGACATCCTTGTTTCAATATTCATGCCATTTAGGGATAGGTTTTGCATAGTTCAAAACCCTAGGTCTTCTCCTAGGTTATCTTTGTCACATTTGCATACCATTAGGTCACATCATATCTTAAGTTTTGTCAATATTTTTGTTCATACCTTAAGCTCATATCATTGCATAATCGCCTTGAGTAATTTCATACCCTTAGGTCATTTCATTTCATCTTCTTAGGTCATATTCAAAACATATCTTGGGTCCATACCCCAGGTCCTTGTCAATAATCATTTCCCTCTTGTATATAGTCTCAAAATTAGGTTTTTCCAAACTTCAAGAATTCAAAATCTCTATATTAAACCCTAAGTTGTTGTTAGGGGTTCTTGATCTTGTCCAAAATTTGTCCTTTTGTCAACACCATTTTGTCAAACCTAGCTTAGTATCCAAGCATATAGGTGTGGCATTGTCATTTGTCCTATTATCATTTTGTCCTTTGTCCTTTTGTGAATTAAGGTCTTGACTCCATTTCAGCTTCCCAAGGTTGCATCTTTAGGTTTGTATTCCAAAGGTTTGTCCAAATTCAAAAAAACCAAAAGTATAGGTTGCATTTTTTTCCCCTATATTGCATTATCGTTTGATAAGGTTTCACTTAGTTGCATTTCATTGTCATTTCAAAAATTCAAAAAAACCAAAAACTTAGGTTGCATTGTCCTCTTAGGTTGCATTTGCAAAATCCATTAGGTGCATATCATTATCATCCTTAAAATCAAAAATCCCAAAAATATTGCATAGTGACATGTCTATTGAAACAAGGTTCCAAGCTCCTATATTGCAAAAAGGTTTGACATATCAACCGATGAATAGTCCAATGAATAACACAATGCAATCACAATTTTATCCAATACAACAACAAGGCAATTCAATAAAACCAAACTTTAATGCAAATGTTGTTCCACCTACAAACATGCTACCAGAGTATGTAATCATTCAGTTAGGATCGCCACCACACTTTGAATCAATTTTTCAACTAGGGTATGGTAATGTTTCACTAATGCCATCAACGAATGTGTCACCAATTTTTGATTCAAATCATTAAGTTAAGGTCCCTATTGTTACTATTTACTAAGTTGTCATTAGTTTATGTCCAAAGTCATTCTATATACTCTAGTTGGTTATTACTACCGAAATATTAAGTCGATAAGCACAGAGCAGTCAGTTATAGAAGAAGTCACAAGAGTTTAGTATACACCAAGCTATCTACCGAGTAACATTCTATGACTACTAAGAAACAAAGATGGTAGACTGAGTTAATACACACCAAGTAAAATGTGTTACCAGATTCATTGAACCTAGACACATATGTGGAAACATGTTACAAGATCGAGGAACAAGGAACCGTTAACACATTGGAAATTGCACTTAAGATTTTGTATGATTTTGAGAACATCTATCCAATGAAATAATTTTGTATGGTTATTCATTTAATGAATCATGTTTGTAAGATCGAAGCATGAACAAGATCACCGTTACAAGAGATCTATTTATACAACATGAATTGAGGATCAAATATGTGTGTGAAGCAAGAAATAGGTGAAAAAGCAAAATCATGGGAAAGCACTGAGTGTTATGACTGTTACGATTGATAGAGATACACAGAGGTCACCGAGAAGGATTTTAGAGAACAGTCAAGGAACAGAGTAAACAGAAAGGTTTACCGAGTAAATTTATGATTTACCGAGGCATGCTATAAGCAAGGTAATCTCATTTTGAGCACATAGAATCTGCTATAACATTTCAGATGTGAAGTTGCAGATATTTTGTAAGATTTTGATTGTAATATTTTGAGTTGTAAGAGAAACCTTTAATAGGGTAAAAGACTCTAACAAAGTCTATAAATTGTAAAGCCTTTTGTAGTACCCCTAAACTAGTCATCTTTGTAAAACCGGTTTGACCTTGGTTGACTTTTTATGTGGCAATCTTGAATGGTTGAATTACCATGAGGTAATGTTTAGTCAGATATTATGATTATTGTGTGTATCTGTTAATGTGCTTTTGCATTGATTCTTATGTAAGTTTAAACTGTCCTTCTGATTCTTGTTATTAATCTCAAGATAACATCTTCATTATATATATATATATATGTATGTATGCTTGTCTAACTCTTGGTTGCAGGAGATTGTAGGTACAATACCGCCTAGGTATAAGGTTCGTCTTCACCTGGATTCATAGGGTTGAGTATACCTCTGTCGTCCTTAGAATTTGGGTTCGGTGGTGTTGGTGTAAATAATTATTCATCATGGATATTATTACACTTAAGTTTACTTAGGAAATGCATTTCATAGTAGTTTGGGTATGAGACACTTGGGTGTTTGTGCCACATTGGGATAGTGTGTGTAGGAGAAATTCCACCTTTTATGGTGTTGATCTTGTTGTTACACTCCACATTCAGTGGGTGATCCACCTCATGTGGACTATTGTATTATTTCTCCTACCTACCCACACCTATTTCCTACCTACCCTTGTTTCTTATTGAGCCACATGTCATGTTTGTTTCTATTGATGAGAATATAGTTTATTCTTGTCCTATATTGTGTCTCTATTTTATACATTTCATTGAGCTCTTGATCTTGGCAAAATCTCACATGGTATCAGAGCCATTGGGGCTTCATTGATTCATCTTGAAGAGGCATTATTGCGATGTCAAGAGGCGGATTTGAGGAGTAGCATCTTTTGGAGGCGTCCTAGACTAGATCCGACCCCGCCATTGCATCCAGAAGGCTGTTTCCATGAATTTTGGTTATAAAGTCGGCCTATTTTGGTAAGAAATTTTTTTTCGCCAATTTTGCTAGTATTGTACGAATTTCGGAAATTTTTTATTAGATTTTTCGAAATTTTTTTTTTATTTTCTGAAATTTTTTTCAAAAAATCAAAAAAAAAAAAAAAAATTGAAAAATTTTGAAAAAATTCAAAAATAAAAATAAAAAAATAAATAAAATCAAAAAGTGCGTTTTGGGTGGTCCGCAGACCCCCCCGTGACCCCCGTACCACGTCTGCAGGTCTGCAGCACTTAACAGTGCCACCTGCAGCTCTATTCCCGCTGTCGCCTGTGTTGTACCCGCCACCATGTTGTTTCCTGTGCCGCCGAGTTTCGTCGTCGCCCCCGTCGCCGAGACCCGCCACCGCTGCCTGCAGCAGCATCGCCCGACAACTTCCTCTGGCATCTTCTGTGACCCCAATGCCGCTGTAGACTCTGGTCCCGCTGCCGCCGCCTCGCTCCGCATGTAGGTTCCCTCTGCACGTAGCTCCCCGGTGGCAGCTCCGCTCAGCGGCGCCTGCTACCTCCTCTCCGGCACCCTCAGCCACCACCGCCGGCCTCTCGGCTCCGACCGCTCCCTTCATTGGCGGTAAACCTGACAGGAGGACCCGCGCCCACCACGTGGCAGGCGGCCACTGGCTCGCGGGTACAACCCGTGACACGTCACCTCTGTACACAGTGACACATCACCGCCTGCGCCACGCAGACATCCGTACGTCTGCCACGTCATCTGCCACGTAGAGCTGCCCAGTCAACAAATCCGTATGGTACGGCTTGCCCTACCTAGTCAGCAGTCCATACAGTACGGACGCCCAGTCAACAGAGAGGCAAAGTTTTTGCGATGTTCATACGGCCATCAAATTTAACATAGTGACTTGCTGACATCAGCACCACGTCAGCATTTTTCAAAAATTTTGCAGGCCCCTCTCATTTGCATTTTTGATTTTGCAGTTCAACTTCAAATGGCCATAACTTGCTCATTTTTGCTCCTTTTTGGGTGCAATTTTTTTTGAAATGGGCTATAATTTTGTGCTCTCCGTAGTGGTGAAGAAATTTTTTGATTTTAAAAAATGCAGTTTTTGGTGACTGTACCTGAGTAATCCCAGTTTTTGCAACTTTAGAGGCTTCGTTTGGGGTCATACGACCTCCTTTTCAAGTGCCATTTTTTTGAAAGTGTGTATTTTTTCATCTACTTTCACATGATGCTATCAGATTGATGCCATTGTAAGTAGAAATTGTACTTTCAGATTTTGGCCATTTTGGCTCTCTTGGTACTTGTATATTTGCTTGAATCTCAGTTAGATTCATTGCACTATTGATTGAAGTCTCTTGTATCTCATTTGAAAAGTTGTAAACTTTGCATCATAAGTCCACTTTGCCTTGTTTTGCAAGTGGCTCATTGTAATCGCACTAAGTATAAAGTGCCAAATAATCACTTTGGGGGGGGTACTTTGATTGAGTGAATTTTGGGGGGTGTCTCTTGTGCTTTTGTGCTCTTGTGTTCCTTCCTTTTTGCTGCTATGGGTTCTTCTAAGTTTCCTCTCTTAACTCCACATAATTATGCTACTTGGAAAATTGATGCATGGAGTAAACTTATGGAAAAAGGACTCACTCATTACATTGATGGAACTATTGTTGCTCCCGCTGATCCTAAGGTTGATCCAGCTGGTCACTTAGATTGGCTCACTAAAAATATCATGGCAATTGGTACCTTAAGAAAGTATGTATCAAAGGATCTCATTTTTCATATTGAGAAATGTACTCTAATCAAGGATGCTTGGTAAAAGTTTCAAGACTTGTATGGTCAAGTTGATGAGATTAGGGGATATCAAATTGATAGTGATCTCACCATGTTAGATCCCAAGAACTTTGATACTATACAAGATTATGTCACTAAGGCAAATGAGTTGAGGGCACAACTCAAAGATTGTGGCATTGATAAGAAGGATACTCAATTGATATTCAACTTGATAGGCAAGCTTCCACAAGAATATGCAACATTTGTTTCTAGTTTCCAAACCCATAGGATGACAATGGGTTCAAGCTACACAATGCCTACATTTTATGCTTTCAATGAAATTTTGATGATGGAACAAACTAAGTTGATAAGCATGGGCATTCTTAAGGCTTCTAAGTCTCAAGCATTAGTGGCAAATCAAGAGAACAAAGGAAATCAAGGAAAGGGCAACTCAAACAAGAAGAAATGGAAATCAAAGCCTAAAGAAAAAGCACCATCTTCTCCTCAACAAGGAGATTCATCCTCTTCCAAGAAAGATAATTCACCAAAGAGGGAAAGACCTACTTGTGCTTATTGTAAAAAGATTGGTCATGAGGAGCATTGTTGCCATTCTAAGAAGATTGATGAGCTCACACATATCATCAAAAAGCATAACATTGATTTGCCTAAAGTCTTCAAGAAGGATGATTCATCAACTTCCACTTCCTCACATTCAAAAGGAAAAGGGCAAGCATTCATGACTTCTACAAGTAGGAAGACTCACTCTTTTGGAACAAGAAAAGGAAAAGCTCTATGTGCTACTATCAGTCATGATTCAGAGAGATGGCTTCTAGATTCAGGGGCTTCTCATCATATGACATCTTCACAGTCTATGTTCTCTACATTTGAGCCTTGCACCATGCCACAAATTTTGATGGGCAATCATACATACATGGATGTGATTGGGAAAGGATCTATTGACATTGGGGATAACTCCTTCAATGATGTGTTGTGTGTACCCCACTTGACAAACAATCTCCTTTCTATCTATCAAATCACACATGGCGCAACTAAGAGAGTTGTGGAGTTCACACCCGACTCAGTTTTCATTAGAGACTTGGAGACTAGAGCTATCATTGCGACTGGGGTGGTTGATCATGCATCTCAGTTATACTCCTTTTCAAATTTTGTTGATGATGATGATTTCACATTTGATGATTCTACACATTATGATCACACTTCTTGTGATGGTTCAGATTTTGAGGAGAACTTTGGGCACTTGAACATGGGGATTCTCACATGTGACCCCATTCTTGAGCCTTGTACTTCATCTCCTCATATTGATATCACATCACCTATTGCACCTGATGATGCAGATAGTGTGACAGTTTTGCCTTCATGTGATTCAGTGCAGCAGGATATTCATTGTCTTCCAGCTTCAGATTCATGGGATGATTACTTGACAGATATTGCAGGTTTATTTATGGAATCCTACAATGCAGATTTGGGAGACATCATTGATGACATTCATCTTCTCTTTGATGAAGGTGATCCTTCTTCAGTTGTTGTGAGGGCACACTCTGACCCTCTTGTTCATTCTCTACATGATCATTCTTTTGAGGTTGACATGATTGTGGATACTTATGTATAGCAGTTGGAGGAGGTCTCTGTATTTTTCGAGGAGACATGTGAGTCTTTGGGACATGTTCTACATCCATCTCCACTAGATCTTGGAGTGCCTTTTTTAGTAGTGTGGCACAGTTTACCACCTTTGGAGGGGGTATCTTTTAGCATTGACATGGGGACACTTGAGCAGTTTTCAGAGATTCCTTTCATCATGAGTTTTCTTCATTCATCTTCCCTTCATGATTGGGGAGACTTCATGGATACACCTTTGGTTTTGTTTCTTCCTAAGGGGAGGAATGTTGTTCGACGTTCGTGGAGCAGTTTCTTCATACATCGAGCTTCTATCATTGGTGCAGATTCCACATTGAGGAGGGGCTTCCTAGTTTCTCTTCTTCTCTCATATGGGGGGGAGTTTTTCCTCACATGGGGTTTTGTCCTTCACATTCTTCTATGAGAGTTCTCTTGTATGTTTTTCATCTCTCTTTTGGGGGAGGGTTTTTTCCCATTGGGTTTTTCTCTCTTTCCCCACTTTGTGAGAGTTTTCCTTGCATTGGTTTGCATGCATTTGCATTTGTACATGGGTACCTAACATGGCCTTGTAGCCGGGACCCATCTTGCATTGCTTAGTTGCATTGTAGACTTAAGTGCATTCCCCTAAGTTGTACTTAAGGGGGGGTGTTGGTGTAAATAATTATTCATCATGGATATTATTACACTTACTTAAGTTTACTTAGGAAATGCATTTCATAGTAGTTTGGGTATGAGACACTTGGGTGTTTGTGCCACATTGGGATAGTGTGTGTAGGAGAAATTCCACCTTTTATGGTGTTGATCTTGTTGTTACACTCCACATTCAGTGGGTGATCCACCTCATGTGGACTATTGTATTATTTCTCCTACCTACCCACACCTATTTCCTACCTACCCTTGTTTCTTATTGAGCCACATGTCATGTTTGTGTGCTCACATATCCCTAACTTTGCCTATATATGCAAGCTCATCTACATTGTATGTAATTTTGATATTGATCATTTTCTATTGATGAGAATACAGTTTATTCTTGTCCTATATTGTGTCTCTATTTTGTACATTTCATTGAGCTCTTGATCTTGGCAAAATCTCATAGGTGGTTGTAAAACCTTCAGTTTACCCTAGTCATACTCAAATGAGTGTTGCTTGTGTTCTGTCAGTTTTCTTTTCATTTGGGTTTGTGGATTGGGTAATTGGTTGTCTTACTTGGTTTGCGTGCTTGGCGTGTGGTAAATAGAGTATTTAACCCTAAGTATTTATTTTGATTTAATGTGTTCATTTATGCATTAGTATTTGAGGAATTAAAATAAATAGGTTTCTTTTATGTGATTAATTATTAATTAAAAAGATCATCCTATTTATGTTTGTAGTGAGTTTAATTTAATGGTTAATTTTAAATAACGAATTTATTCAGTTTATGCATTTTAAAAAGGAAAGATTTAAATTTCTTCGAAATAGAAATAATTTAATCTCTTTTGCTTTTTGGAATAGAAAGATTAATTTTAATTATTTAAGAAAATCAATTTTGATTAGAAAAGTGGGTTTTATTCATATTTATTTTATATAGTGTGTAAGATTGATTTTGAGAATTTAATTTAATTAAAAATATTTTGCCCTCATTAATACTGTGAAATGCAACTATTAGCTTTGTTAATTAAAAATTAAATGAGGGAGAAAATCATTTCTTTTAATTAACTAAATTTATAATCTCAATGCATAAACAATTCAACTATGAGATAATTCCATAAACTTAATTAATTAATTAATTAAATTAAGTTGCAAGCTGCATGATATTAGAAATATATTTTTATTTAAATTTTAGTGGAAAAATAAATTAGATTACTTATATTTATTGTTCCTAGAATTTTAAATAAATAAATAAAAGAATAAATTAAAAAAAAATGAATAAAAGAAATAATTGGAATTAAAGTATTGTTTTAATTCTTTATTTAGAAAATTAGTTAATTTGCATGAGAAAAAAAAAGAAAGAATAATGATTTTTAATTATTGCATGTTAGCTTATCTTTTGTTATAAAATTAGAAAATAAAATAAAATTACTTTTATTCTAAATTTAGGTTTTTGAGAAAAAACTATTGAACCTAGAATTTTAGTTTAAATAGGGAATAGGTCTTTATTTTAGATACACAGGAAACAGGTCAGGAATTTAGGTGAAGAAATTTATTGGAAGCTTATTGAAAAGATTAGGGCTCTTCTACAAATTTCTTCCAGGAAAGCTATACCAGGTTGGGTGGCTTCTTTGATTTGTTGGTTTTTAAGAAAACAATTCTATTTTTCTCTAAATGGTGTGTGTGTAAATTATTTGTCAGATCCAAAACCCTCTTCTGGTTAATTCAGGTTTTGATTTAAAATTCTTGCCTGATGTTAATTCTCTAGTTAATAGGAGTAATTTAATTTTGAGAAAATTAGGGAAATTATTATGAAAAAAATTATTCTCTCTTGTTGATTTGTTTTGATAGTCCTTTAAATAAATCTTTTTGAAATTAGTTGAATTCTTTAGAAATAAATTTAATTATGAATTAAATTTATTGGTTTATCTAGTTTAAAGAAAAAGTAATTGGAATAAAATTCTGTGAATGAATTTTATTGAGATGGGAATTTTATTTCTATGTAAATTTTGTCAAAGGGGTTTTAATGAATTTGGAATGTATTTAGTAATTGTTAAGGAAATTAAGTATGCATGGAAAGATCTTGTTGGTTTATGATGAAATTCAAGTGTGTTATTAAATTGGATGCATGACTAATTTTTTTAATGAAAAGTATGAATGTAAGGTATGAATAAATTTTAATGGATGAACTTTATCTTGTGATTTATATTTTGTCTTATTGAAAGAAATTATCCTTGTTTAAGAATTATCTCGTTATTAAGACAATCGTCTTATTGAATTAGTTAGCATGTGTTAAGTTAATTGTGTAATTAAGCAATCACATTGGGAAACTCTTTAGGTATTCATTGATGTCTTCCATTGTGTAATCTATACTTTGATATCTTATTGTATCTTTATGTTGTGTCTTAATTTTAAAAAAAATTATTGCACTCCATTCGCGTGTTTTAGCTTTATCTCTTTGGGGTTTCCTGTCGGGGCATTACATTTGGTATCACAGCCCAAGTTGCTAACACTAGGATCTCTAGTTTTGCTTGTGCTCTTAGTTGGTGTGTGGTGCATCGACCTTATATTGCTTGTCCTCCTTTTTGTATGCGTGTGATTGAGCATACCTTAAGTTGTGTGTAACGTGTGTGTTCACACCTTGTTTTCACCTTGTTGATGTGGGTGTTTTGGAGTGATTGTATGTGCTTTGTCTTCTTATTGAGGTCTTGGTTTATGATTTCTCTTATTCTGAAGGAGAGTCATACGTACCTTCCTTATTTATTGTTGTACTCTTTTGACTAATCCATTTGGTTTGGTTAGTGTTGCCTTGAATCAAAAAGTACGAAATGTGCATGTTTAAGAGTATGATCTAGCTTAGTGTTGTCCACTCGAAGGACTTGTATGGTAAATATTGAATGCTTATTTTGTAGTAAAAATGAATGATTATCATCTTTCCTTGTCTCTCTCTCTCTCTCTCTCGAAATTAAATGTTTTTGTTATATGTGTATTTATCTCTTTTGTGCGTTTTCTTATTGCAAGAGAAAGGTTGTTTTGTGTGTTTCTTTAAACAAATTTGATTGAAGATCTATTTTAGCAATGCTCCATTGAACTTGCCTTTGGATATAGGTAATTGCCTTATTATGTTTAGAAAGTGGGAATGAAAAGCTTGTTTGATGTGTATGCATAAATGTGTATTATTTAGTTGATATCTCCTCGCTTATCTTCTTACTGTACCTTAAATTTTCAATGATAGGTTGCAAATTATGATACGCGGTTGTATCGTACTAAAGTAGTGAGTGCCCTCAAGAGGGCTTGCATTATCGATAAGATTACCTATTTTGATCTCTGTTGTTTGGAAAAATAGAACATTCTGTTGCAACCATAATAATTGGAAATGTCTTGTTAGGCTATGTGGCATCCTTCTAAAACAATAGCGAAATGAAAATCATGCAAATAAATGATAGACTTATAGTGAGAAATTTTAGCTTGTCTTGTTGATCTTGTGTCTTTGTGGGAAATAGATTGGTTATCAAACTCTCTTTTTCCTCCTCTTTCCCTAGATTTTAGATTTTAGTAATGCTACTAAAGAGTGTATTGAGTTAAATAGAGTGTTTATAAAACATGTGAAATTGTACTTTTTGCATTTTTGTCTTTTTATGGAAAGATGAAAGTCTTGAGCTTCATAATGAAATTTTCGTAGTTAGTAATGTGGTTGTGAATGCTTAATGGATTTATAAAATATATTAGAATGATGTTATTTCCTTATGTAATGGTGAATTGTTAAAAATTTCAGTACTGGTATCTAGAGTAAACTTTATTCAGTGATTCATGTGGAAAGCATAGGTAAAATATTTCTTGAGTATGATAGCGTATCGAAAAGTACTCCCTATAAATGTGACTAAACCAGTAATAGTGCTTTCCTTGTGTATTGTAAGAAACCCGTGCTTGCTATGTGTGCCCATGGGATGGTGAAGTAATCAACCATGGAGGATATGTTTACTTATGAGTATGGGAAACCATGCTGTTTATGTGATGTTTGTTTGTTTCCTTACTGACAGCCAACCCACGGGATTGTAGATAAGTTAGTATGTGAAGGGGTAGTATTAGAAGTCACCATTCCTTGAATAGTATGGAACGACATACGAGTAATATCGATGCGAAGTGACTTTAGCTTCTCTATTACGAGGAAAAATATAGTTTTGTAATGAACCTGTATTATAGGTGTACTCATACTTCCCCTTGCGATGAACCGATTTATAAGGTTCATGTGTGCCAGCCTATTCCTATCCTTATATTTGAGCATATTGGTGTCAGTTCTTGAGTAGAATGATGGTTTTATTGGAGGATATTTTGCCTTGTCTTCATGAAAGGTATGTTATTTTGCCTTGTCTCCATGAAAGGTATGTTATTTTGCCTTGTCATCATGAAAGGTATGTTATTTTGCCTTGTCTTCATGAAAGGTATGTTATTTTGCCTTGTCTCCATGAAAGGTATGTTATTTTTCACATGAGCTGCTAATTGTCTAGCATTGGTAGACATGTGGGTGGACCTTAGCCATGTATACCTCTGGCTTATGATGAGTATCCTGAGAGGTACGTTGCTATGCGGGGTGTGACCTGTGCATGTCCTTTTCTGCGAGGTACATTTCCATGCGGGATACATCCATTGCGTGTCCTTGCTGCTTGGAGTATTGCCATGCCGTGTTGAGACATGATGCAAGGTGTGACCTGCGCATGCCCTTTTCCGTGGGTACATTGCCATGCAGGATATGTCCATTGTGTGTCCTTGCCGCTTGGAGTATTGCTATGCCGTGTTGAGACACGATGCGGGGTGTGACCTGCGCGTGCCATTTTTCATGAGGTACATTGCCATGCGGGATATGTCCATTGTGTGTCCTTGTAGCTTGGAGTATTGCTATGCCATGCTGAGACACGATGCAAGATATAGTAGACATTTCCATGCGGCCTATCGACAGTTTTTAGGGTAGAACCATGCCACGTGACGACGTGATGCGGGGTGATGTCAAGGTGCACACCGTCATGCTATGTGGGTAGTGTGACTATGTTGCACCACATGATGAGCTACTGTGCTAGCTAGACGATTGTTCCTTCCTTCCTTGTTGGTGGCTAGATTCTAGTCACATAGTGATGTTATGTGCAATTGTGATATTTTTCTTTTAATTTTATTTTGGTCCAGCAATTTATTTTATTTTGACTTTGAAGGTTAAGCCACAATCTGGTGATCTTTTACATACTTGATTTGGTGTTGCAAATTTTGGATTATTTTATTGCCTTACTATTGGAATTGGTGATTTATTATCTTTATTCTTCTGTACTTTGGTGGCTAAAATGATTTATCCTTATTGTTTTTGTATGCTGGTCTTGTATTTAAATGTGAAATTCCTCTCCAAGGACGTATGAGACGGTCTTGGTTTAGTGTGTACGAGGAAGTAGACGTAAGGAACCTTGAGGATGGGGGTATGTGAGGCTATGAAAGAGCTATCATCCACTACCTACCTATGAGTGGTGACTATCTCTTGGAGGCTAACCACCTTACTCAACAAGGGATGTTCATGAAGGTCTTGTATGGAAGGTAGCACCACTATGGTGTGCCCTAGCACCATCAAGCCTTTGAGTGAGATGTTGGATATTTATGATCATATTATTATTCTGAGATCAGGCATAGAGATGTTGATCATGCATGTTATCTTTGACCGAGCATTAGACATGCTCACATGTGGCCTTTTGTGTTGTGCATTCTAGTTATGTGGATGATTATTATATGTAATCATGGAGTAAATTGTGTTAACTTGTCACTATGTTATGGGACATAGTCTTTGGAAAGGTTTTTATATGCCTGGTAAGTGTAAACAATTGAGTTATTTATGTTTCTCTTATTTCATGAAAGTTAACTTGGTTGTAGAATTTGATATTTGAAGCTAGTTCTATGCGATAAAGTTTTATGAAAAAGATGTATTGGTAAAAGAAATTGATCATGATGACATGTTTTCTCGGCATGTTTTTCTTGTCATGTTTGATAGATGAGTATAGTAATTGTTGCTTACCTCTTTTAATGCTTTAATTTGGTGTAATGAAAGGAAGAAAATTCTTGTTTCTTTGCTATGATTGTGGATAATTCCTAGAATATTTTAAGAAGCGTATGGTTTTAGATGTATCTTGCAAATGGATAATGACATTCATAGAGGATTTAGCAATAATGTTTCAATTGTTGAGAAAATATTTATATGTGCAAATTAATAATTGTTAAATGAGTTTCAGGGCTAATACGTGTTGCATGATTTCTGTTTAGCCTTACAACTTCCGGGAGTAAGTCAGAGCCTAGGGGGGAGGATGTAGTACCCCTACCCTAGTTATCTTTGTAAAACTGGTTTGACCTTGGTTGACTTTTTATGTGGCAATCTTGAATGGTTGAATTACCATGAGGTAATGTTTAGTCAGATATTATGATTATTGTGTGTATTTGTTAATGTGCTTTCGCATTGATTCTTATGTAAGTTTAAACTATCCTCCCGATTCTTGTTATTAATCTCGAGATAACATTTTCATTATATGTATATGTATATGTATATGTATATGTATATATATATATATATATATATATCCTTGTCTGACTCTTGGTTGCAGGAGATTGCAGGTACAGTACCACCTAGGTGTAAGGTTCATCTTCACTTGGATTCGTAGGGTTGAGTATACCTCTTTCATCCTTAGAATTTGGGTTAGGTGGTCATAAAACCTTCAGTTTACCCTAGTCATACTCAAATGAGCGTTGCTTGTGTTCCGTCAGTTTTCTTTTCATTTGGGTTTACGGGTTGGGTAATTGGTTGGCTTACTTGGTTTGCATGCTTGGCATGTGGTAAATAGAGTGTTTAACCCTAAGTATTTATTTTGATTTAATGTGTTCATTTACGCATTAGTAATTGAGGAATTAAAATAAATAGGTTTCTTTTATGTGATTAATCATTAATTAAAAAGATCATCCTATTTATGTTTGTAGTGAGTTTAATTTAATGGTTAATTTTAAATAATGAATTTATTCAGTTTATGCATTTTAAAAAGGAAAGATTTAAATTTATTCGAAATAGAAATAATTTAATCTCTTTTGCTTTTTGGAATAGAAAGATTAATTTTAATTATTTAAGAAAATCAATTTTGATTAGAAAAGTGAGTTTTATTCATATTTATTTTATATAGTGTGTAAGATTGATTTTGAGAATTTAATTTAATTAAAAATATTTTACCCTCATTAATATTGTGAAATGCAACTATTAGCTTTGTTAATTAAAAATTAAATGAGGGAGAAAATCATTTCTTTTAATTAACTAAATTTATAATCTCAATGCATAAACAATTCAACTATGAGATAATTCCATAAACTTAATTAATTAATTAATTAAATTAAGTTGCAAGCTGCATGATATTAGAAATATATTTTTATTTAAATTTTAGTGAAAAAATAAATTAGATTAATTATATTTATTGTTCCTAGAATTTTAAATAAATAAATAAAAGAATAAATTAAAAAAAAATGAATAAAAGAATTAATTGGAATTAAAGTATTGTTTTAATTCTTTATTTAGAAAATTAATTAATTTGCATGAGAAAAGAAAAGAAAGAATAATGATTTTTAATTATTGCATGTTAGCTTATCTTTTGTTATAAAATTAGAAAATAAAATAAAATTACTTTTATTCTAAATTTAGGTTTTTGAGCAAAATCTATTGAACCTAGAATTTTAGTTTAAATAAGGAATAGGTCTTTATTTTAGATACACAGGAAATAGGTCAGGAATTTAGGTGAAGAAATTTATTGGAAGCTTATTGAAAAGATTAGGGCTCTTCTACAGATTTCTTCCAGGAAAGCTATACCAGGTTGGGTGGCTTCTTTGATTTGTTGGTTTTAAAGAAAATAATTCTATTTTTCTCTGAATGGTGTCTGTGTAAATTATTTGTCAGATCCAAAACCCTCTTCTAGTTAATTTAGGTTTTGATTTAAAATTCTTGCCTGATGTTAATTTTCTAGTTAATAGGAGTAATTTAATTTTGAGAAAATTAGGGAAATTATTATGAAAAAAATTATTCTCTTGTTGATTTGTTCTGATAGTCCTTTAAAAAAATCTCTGTGAAATTAGTTGAATTCTTTAGAAATAAATTTAATTATGAATTAAATTTATTGGTTTATCTAGTTTAAAGAAAAAGTAATTGGAATAAAATTCTGTGAATGAATTTTATTGAGTTGGGAATTTTATTTCTATGTAAATTCTGTCAAAGGGGTTTTAATGAATTTGGAATGTATTTAGTAATTGTTAAGGAAATTAAGTATGCATGGAAAGATCTCGTTAGTTTATGATGAAATTCAAGTGTGTTATTAAATTGGATGCATGACTAAATTTTTTAATGAAAAGTATGAATGTAAGGTGTGAATAAATTTTAATGGATGAACTTTATCTTGTGATTTATATTTTGTCTTACTAAAAGAAATTATCCTTGTTTAAGAATTATCTCGTTATGAAGACAATCGTCTTATTGGATTAGTTAGCGTGTGTTAAGTTAATTCTATAATTAAGTAATGATGTTGGGAAACTCTTTAGGTGTTAGTTGATGTCTTCTGTTGTGTAATCTATACTTTGATATCTTATTGTATCTTTATGTTTTTTCTTATTTTAAATTTTTTTTATTGCACTCCATTTGTGTGTTTTAGCTTTATCCCTTCAGGGTTTCCTGGCAGGGAATTACACCTTTAACCAGGTGCAACATTTAGAATAAGTGTTGTAAAATCCTTTAGCAAGGTAGATCTAAAGATCTTGATACTCCTAACACGGTAAGCTATCAAAAATAGCTAAACATGTAGCTCTAACTGAGCAACCTTTATTATTGCAGTAGTGAAGTTGTGGGTGCCATCTCCACCGCAATTTTTCTCTTTAACAAGGAGTTTCTGCGTAACCAAAATATACGTGTTATGGAGTGAATCATGTATGATTGTTATTTATTTGTTTTAGCATTATATTATGTTTCAACAATATTTAGTTTATGGTTAACAATAAAGTTATTATTGAAGAAAAGATTTGGAGTATTGATTCACCCCTCCCCTCTCAGTACATTAGCTTTCCATACTAGGCCTAACAATTGGTATCAGAGCCTTAATCTTGGAAAAGGGTTTAATTGTCTAAAGAGAAATATCTTATCAATGGAAGGCTACAAACAATCTCGGAGAATTGTGAATCTTCAAAATGAATTGGATCATGCTAATCAAGTGATTGCTGACATGCAGAAACAAATGCAAAGATCACTGAAAGTTAGAAGAAGATTGTCTGATGATTTGCAGGACTCTCAAGAGCTGGTGGAACAAATTGAGACATCATTTGAGAATAGTATATCTGAAGAGATTGAAGAAATGATTGGAGCATTGAAAGAAAAGAACAAAGCACTAACTAATTAGCTAAAAGCAATGAAAAGAGAACATGAACATTTCAGCACACAGATGACTGAAAATCTTGATGCATTGAGGATAGCCGAGGATAAATTAAGAGATATGGAAAGGGAAAAACAACAACTAGAAGCATTGGTGTCTGAAAAGAATGATGAATCACAAGGATGATTGGAATTCAAAGTAATCTGTCAGATCAATTGGGTTATGCACATCATGAAGCAAATTTGAAAGATGATGAGAATCAAGCATTGAAACTTGAAGTATCAAGGTTGACCGATGAACTTGAAATATAGAAGAAATCCAAAGAAACACTAAAGAAGAGTTATGAAGCATCAAGGATGTTGGATGAGCAACTAACTACAAGAAGACCCAACAAAGATGTAGGACTCGGTTACAAAGGAAAAGACTCTACCGAGAAGGGAATCCACACTACCGAGAGAGGAGAATCATCAAAGCAAGATGGAAACAAGAAAAACATCAAAGGAAAGAAGCCTATTTGCAACTACTATGGAAAATAAGGACATACTGCCAACTTGTGCCAAATCAGAAAAGGTAAGCAACCGAATGTCACTAGGTCTAATGGTTATTGTAACAATTGCAATAAGTATGGTCATACATCTAATCAATGTAGGACTAAGTTAGTTAACAATTATCAGAAGGCAAAATTCAAAGGGTTTTGTAAAAACTGCAATAGATATGGACATAGTACCGAGAAGTGTTGGTTTAAGCAGAAGAACTATATGTGGTCTACACACCGAGCAAATACTAGAGGCTACCAAACTTACACAGATCCTAACTGACAGTATACTATAGTACCATGAGATTATAATACAAGGATATGGTGTGAATGCTGTGGAAGATATGGACATATAAGTGCCAACTGCTTTATAAGGTTTGGAATGAACAACCAAAGATCATGGAGAAATCCTGGTATGGCATGTTTTCATTGTCACAAAGCTGGACACTTGGCTAGAGATTGCAGAGATCAACCTAGAGGAGATATTGAAGAAATAAAAAGCAAATTCTAGATGATTTAGAAAAATAAGGAAATTGTGTCAAATGAAGAAAGCACCTTACCTACCAAGTTAGGTGCATCTATTCCAAATTAATTGGTAAAGGTATGAAGGGACTACATTCTCTCAAGGTTAAATCTTAACAGTTCCTATTTTATCATGTACTTAATTCAAAATCTGCATAGCTAAGATGCATTAGCAAGTTTGAAATTTTATCAAGTCTTTTGGAGCACTAGTCAAGTCGGTAAATGTAGGAAGCTTGTCAAATAAGTAAATGCAGGAAGCCTGTCAAGTTGGTAGGAAGTCTGGCTACTCAATAAAAGCACAAAAAGGAAGGTAAATTGGTTTAGTAGAACCAAGTGCATTTAATGTTTTTTGACCTAACTACATGGAGCCCGATAAGGTAAAATGTGTACTTAAAGTTTTTGCGCGGTCATTTTACACTTACCAAGTTTTTAGAAAGAAGAGCGAAGTGATTCAAAGGCGATCAAATCTCTTCCGAAGAAAAATTTGAGGTATTTATATCAATCACAACGCATTGTCAAGCAAGTTAACCGATCATATCAGTTGTGAGTATCTGTTTTATATTTACTAAGTAGAAAGCGTCTGCTGGTTAAAAGTTTTCAAACCCTAAGGCTCTTTCGTTAGTGATTATCCAAAGTTTGAAATGGCACCTAAGATTCAAAAAACCATTGTTGTTGAGAACATTGGGAAGCCCTCACTAAAATACTCACTACCTCCCAAAGTAGCATCTGAACCGGATGATAAAACTGCATTTTCACTCATTCTAGATAGGGTTTTATTAGTTGAGGATGTCAGATTCTTCACTAAGTGTCGTGTTGAGGAACTAGGTCACACAGAGACCAAGGACACATATGATGAATTGTGTATCGATGGAAAAATGGATATTAAGTTTGAACATATTAAAATCAAGGGATTGACCGAAGCCCTAACCTACCCGCGAGTCTTCAAACCCCAATGGGTTAAATTTTTTTTGAGCAGAGTTCATGATGACTTTATGTGGTTAGAAGAGAAACCATTCAAGATCACCAAGGAAATCATCCACTTGATCATCGGTTACCCTAATTTTGACCATGCTCAAGCTCAGAAAATGATTTCACAGAAGGAATTGATCACTTTAACCAGAGTTGAATCTAATTGCAGAGGTCTAAAATTGAACAATATCACAGATGCAGAGTTGAATTTTGCAATTAGAGTCATAGGTTATTGTTTCTTTCAATCGGCAAGGGAAAATAGTGTACCCTATGTTGCTGTTGACTTAGCCTATAAAATTGTGAAGAAAGGTATGAAGATTGATCTATGCGAAGTGTTGTTGAAAAATCTGTTTGAAAATCTCAACACCATAAGGAATTCGAAGAAGAACAACTCGGCAAACACACTGAAGTTTGGATAACTTTTGGTATGCATGTTTTTCTATTTTGAGAAATTCTTTCCATCAGTCGGTAATGTAGTTTGGGAGCTACACCGACCAATCACCTATCAAATCAATGACTTCATCAAACAACTAGGTGATAACTTCAATGAGATTATGGATGATTATTTTAGCAAGTTTCAGGAAAAGATGCATAATAGGTACAGGATACCACCCTAGTTAGTGGAGAAATACAAGGATAGTATATGTTTTGAAGTGGACACCGACTACTGCTATGTCAATGCGGTAGAACCGAGAACTCAATATTTGCCACCTATGGGTTATGAGATTGATTTTGACATTACACAACAACAGATAGATGCTTTTCTTGCACTACCAAGGCATGCTACCGAGATTAGATATGGTACATATGAAGAAGTTAAAGAAAAAGTCAAAATGAGCATTGTAGTACCAAAGGCTACAAGGAAAGCAACAAAAATGATTAAAGCATTAACAGAGAAATTTGGAGAAGGTTCTTCCTCCATTTCTATCAAGAGCATTCAAGTCATCACCGAGGAGGAATCTGAAGCCCAAGAAGCAGCTATTACTTTGAGCATCGAGTTCCCAAAAGGGAAAATTTTGAAAAGGAAGAAACATGATACATCACAGGTATCACCGACTCCTCCAGTGAAACGCCCAAATACTAGATCATCTGCAGTGTCACCGAGCAAGAAACAGAAAAATGTTGCAGTTCCAAAGGTAACAAAAACTTATAAGAAGTCTACTTAGAGACTCATTTTAAATAAAGAGTCAAGTGACACCGAATCTGAAGACAAAAACAAATTTTAGATTGTCAAAAGCAAAAAGGAAGATGTACATAGTGTTGATAATTTTTGTGCCAATTTTAAACAATATGGTGGATTTGGAGCATTTAGGTATGTCAAATATGACTCTCAAATAGAAGAAGAAAAGAGGCAAATAGAAGAGTTAATTGTATGTACACTTCTTAAATTCTAATTGGTCCCATTGGAAGTAACTAATTCTCTTCCAAAATCACTGTACTTACACATTAATAACAGGTGGAAATATGCTATGGACTTGGAAAAGAAGATGAGAGAAAGAAGTCTGGTACATCTCTTTCCAGACATTTCGGTAGATGAGATAAGTGAACATTTGAAAAACTACCACACAAACTTCTTGGTCAAGCAAAGAGCCTTGAAACTGATGAATGGCCTTTATCTTGAAGCAGAGAAAGAGACAAAAGAAAAATGGCAAGAAATTTTTTGAATCAAGAGTGCTGATGAGCAAGGTGAAGTTGAAATAGTAGATATCACCGAGCAAGATCCCACTAAAACTATACAACCTGATGAGGATGTCATGGATACTGAGGAACATGAACATGAAATGATAGAAGGGAATGCTTATGCCAAACTGGTATCAAGTGAGTCAGTTTTGGAACAAGTCAAGTCCTATCCTCCGGTAGTCAATATGTTTCAACTGAGACACCTTAGGATACTGATCAAGGAAAAGAGGGTCACCAGTCTACAAAAGGAGAATCTACTTCTCAGGCCACCGGGGAATAGACTTCTCAAGCCCCTTCAAGTATTGACAATGTTACAACTGAGACCCCAAGAAAGGATTCACCAAAGGCTACATCTAAGGCTAAAGAAATTTACAAAAGTGTTGCCTCTACCGAGCAACCTACCAAGGGTGAACAAGCCTCCCAAGCCATTGTATTATTTCAACCGATGAAAGCCTCCTCCTCTAAAGATAAGAAAATAAAAAAAGCATAGTTTCAAGTTAGATTTGTCAAAACCAATTGTGTTGCCGAATGTAGACATATCCAAATTAAAATGGCAAGAACTTATTGAATTTGGTGAACTATGCAAATCCAAAGCAGAACAAGAGAAACAAATGGCTATACAAAAGAAAAATAGAGTACTTCAGAAGGTCAAAGTACTCTTGACAGAAATGATACCTGAAGCTACAATGACAAAAGATGCAGCCATCCATATTCAACTAGATGAACTCCTCAATCAGATCGAGACATCTGGAGTAGATGCATCTGAATACCTGAGAAAATTGAAGGACAAAGAGCTCATTGCAAAAATGATTGAAGAGGTACAGAAAGCCATTGCTATCGGTAAAGTAAAACTTGTCAAATTTATTGCTGAGTTGTCCCCTCAACTCAAGTACATTCTTTATTTATTTTAGAAACTCTGTACATTCTCTTTATTCATTAAAGATATCAAGAATAAAATAGAAGTGATTGAGAAAGAGATCACTGATCTCTCCAATAAATTGACCACTGAGCCAAATTCTATTCAACATTTCTATACCAAGTTACAAATGCTCACGGCTCAACAATTGGAACTTAGGAATGAAGAGCACAAAATAAGGATGGACATTATGACTCTTCAATCCTTATTCATTCCACACTTGTCCTCCATCCAAGAATAGATCAACAAGGCTACCTCCTTATCCACTCAGCCAGAGGGAAACACTTTAGATGGTCTAATTTCACTATTAGCTGATATTACAACTTAGAATTCACTCATGGATAGTGTCAAGGATGCACTCTTTGCCGCTCTCACCGATGCAAGAACAAAGTATAAATCCATTTTTGACTAGTTGCCTCCACCGAATGGTAACTAGTTTTGATGTTTGTCAAAAAGGGGGAGTATAGTGTATACAAGAGGAGTATACCGAGCACATCAACATATTCAAGTATACATATAATTTTGACAGGGGGAGCATTGATCACTCAGCAGTGAATTGAGTAGTGAACTGAGGAGTAAATACAAAATATTGATCACAACGCATGCATAATTAGAGTTATGTACAATATATTGATAAGGGGAGTATATCTGAGTATACTATTTTATTGACAATTGTATATATTGTCAGTATAGTCAAATTTTGTAAGTATATAGATTTTTTTTTGAGTTATGACTTTGAAAGAAGTTTTGTCAAACATTTCAAAACTAATGTCAAAAGGGGAGATTGTTACCATTTACTAAGTTGTCATTAGTTTTACGTCCAAAGTCATTCTATATACTCTAGTCAGTTATTACTACCGAAATATTAAGTCGGTAAGCATAGAGCAATTGGTTATAGAAGAAAGAAGTCACAGAGTTTAGTATACACTGAGCTATCTACCGAGTAACGTTCTATGACTACCAAGCAGCAAAGATGGTATACCGAGTTAATACACACCGAGTAAAACATGTTACCAGATTCATTGAACCTAGACACATATGTGGAAATGTGTTACAATGTCGAGGAACAAGGAATTGTTAACACATTGGAAATTGCACTTAAGATTTTGTATGATTTTGAGAACATCTATCCAATATAATAATTTTGTATGGTTATTCATTTAATGAATCATGTTTGTAAGATTGAAGCATGAACAAGATCACTATTACAAGAGATCTATTTATACAACATGAATTGAGGATCAAATATGTGTGTGAAGCAAGACATAGGTGAAAAAGAAAAATCATGGGAAAGCACTAAGTGTTATGACTATTACGATTGACAGAGATACATAGAGGTCACCGAGAAGGATTTTAGAGAACAGTCAAGGAACAAAGTAAACAGAAAGGTTTACCGAGTAAATTTATGATTTACCGAGGCATGCTATAAGCAAGGTAATCTCATTTTGAGCACATAGAATCTGCTATAACATTTCAGATGTGAAGTTGCAGATATTTTGTAAGATTTTGATTGTAATATTTTGAGTTGTAAGAGAAACCTTTAACAGGGTAAAAGACTCTAACAAAGTCTATAAATTGTAAAGCCTTTAACTAGGTGCAATATTTAGAATAAGTTTTGTAAAATCCTTTAGCAAGGTAGATCTAAAGATCTTGATACTCCTAACAGGGTAAGCTATCAGAAATAGCTAAACATGTAGCTCTAATCGAGCAACCTTTATTATTGTAGTAGTGAAGTTGTGGGTGCCATACCCACTGCAGTTTTTCTCTCTAATAAGGAGTTTCTGCGTAACCAAAATATATGTGTTATGGAGTGAATCATGAATGATTGTTATTTATTTGTTTTAGCATTATATTATGTTTCAACAATATTCAGTTTATTCTTAACAGTAAAGTTATTATTGAAGAAAAGATTTGAAGTACTGATTCACCCCTCCCCTTTCAGTACATTAGCTTTCCATACTGGGCCTAACACCTACCTACAAAGACCATTGATAGATGGTGAACATTTCTTTCATCCAGATTATGGTTATATTCAAGTTAAATCATTACCAAACTTCCAAGAAGAGGTAGATTCAGATGATGAATCATAAACATATTCTGAAGTTATTGAGGCAATGAACAATCCCGAGTTTGTAGAAATTTTGGACCATGTAATCTTAAGCAATTCTAAAAAATACTTGCCATGCATTATAAGAGACCTAGCCTCAAGTTCTGAGCAAGCAAGTTGTGTCCCACAACAAGTTCAAACAAATCAAGCCCAAAATCAAAACCCAACCATGTCAAAACCTCACTATAATTTAAATGCATCTCCAATGAAAGGTGGATTTACTAGACAACTCTTAAAGAGAGTCCTAAGTGACTTTTCTGAGAAAGATCAAAATAATGCACCTATTTCTAGCAATGGATCACTCTTGCATAAACAAATTGTCTCTCTAGTGGTATATATTCCTACACCTTTTGAAGCTTTGCAAGAACCTCCCATATCATATCATAAAGTTTCACAAAAGTAATTTCCACCATCGCCTCCAAATGATATATCAAATAATGCATCCTCCCAAGGGTTGTCTACAACAAAAATACATGCTAATTTATGTCTTTATACAAATCCCTTGTACTATTTGGAAATGCAAGATTCCATGCCACTAGATGCTTTTCTTTTAGAGATTCCCATACAAAGTCCATATCCCTTATGTCAAAATATTTATTACTTATCAAAATACCCCACGAATATTCAAAATCATACCCCATGTCAAGAGGATGATTCAACTATCCAAGAACATGATACCTTTTAAAGTCCCTTTGATATTCCACTTCCTACGCAAGATCAAGATATCACTTCCATCCTTTTTGATGATCCCATTGAAATCCAAGAGAAAAATACCTTACAAGAGGAGTCCCACGATCTTCCTCCTTGTCAAGATCAAAGTATCCTTTCATCTTCATGTCCACCACAAGATCCTATGATCCCTTTAGATCCTTCGCAAGATCCCCTTATTCCTCCATCTTCATGTACTGATATTCCATATACACTTCATGATTTGATTTATTTTGATTATCCCATTATTCCTCTCATTCCATCTCACGAAGAGTCTATCATTGATCCTAACCCCCCTCGTGATCGTGATCCCCCTCAAGATTCTAACATATTTGCACAAGATGTTAAAGGACCCCCTACATACATAATTGGTTCCTCTACTTTGGCCCAGTCTGATCCGCTTCATGATCCCATTGTTCCCATTGTCTATTATGAAGAAGGTTTAAGGCATAATATTTTGAGTGTTGGTCAATTAGTTGATAAGGGTTTTCAACTTTAGTTTAAGGATAGAAAATGTAAAATCATTAACAAAACTAGTTTGGAGATTGCAACCTGTATTTAGACAGGAAGTAACATCTTTCACTTGCACACTGGTAATAAGACATGTTTGATTTCTCATATTGATGAGAGTTGGATATGGAATAAGAGGTTGTGTCATGATAATTTTGATTGTATTGTTAAGATCAGTTCAACTAAGGCAGTTAGAGATAGACCCAAGATTATGAAGCCTCATAATCCGGTATGTAAGGAATGTCAATTGGGTAAGCAAGTTAGAAGTTCTTTTAAAAGCATACATGATAAATCTAATGATGTACTTGATTTGATTCACACTAAATTATGTGTTACAACAAGGACTAAAAGCTTTCAAGGTGATAGGTATTTCATGTTGATTATTGGTGACTATTATAGAATGACGTGGGTGACTTTTCTAAGGGAAAAGTCTGAAGCTTTTGAGAAATTCAAGATCTTTAAAGAAAAGGTTGAAACAAAAACTGGATTGAAAATCAAATGTCTAAGATCAGATCATGGTGGTGAGTACACTTCTCATGAATTTAACAATTATTGTGAGACAAATGGAATCAGGAGACAACTATTTGCACCTAAGACTCCTTAGCAAAATGAAGTAGTTGAAAGAAAGAACAAAACCATTTTGGATGCAACTAGATCTATGATGATGGAAGCCAAATTTCCTCATATCTACTGGAGAGAAGTAGTGATTACATCAGTCTACACACTAAACAAAGTTCACATTAAAGGTGAAACTGGTAAGACCCCTTATGAACTATGGTTTGGAAATAAACCTACTGTTAAGTATTTCAAATTTTTTGGAAGTAAATGCTATATCAAAAGAGATGATTCAATTGGAAAGTTTGATCCTAGATGTGATGAAAGGATATTTCTTGGTTATTCAATTCAAAGCAAAGCATATAAATGTTATAACAAAAGATTGCAAAAAATTGTGGAAAGTACTAATGTGAAAGTGGATGAGCAGTACAAAAATCATTCTATATCATATGACAAGGAACTGACAGTAGAAATGATCATAACCAAACCAAGAATGCCTCAACCAGTATAGGAAGCTAAAATAGTTACACCGGCACAGTCTAAACATTCAACTATGACTGATGATCAGAGTGGTGAACTTGAAGTTCAAAAGACTCCAAGGTATGTAAGATTAAATCATTCTGAAGATCAAATTATTGGAGATAGGAACAAGGGAGTAATGACAAGAAGAAAATTGGCAAATGAAGAGGTATGTCTCATTTCTCAAGTTGAACTGACAATTGTTATTGAAGCTTGTAAGGATAAACATTGGTTAAAGGCTATGGAAGATGAATTAGATCAAATAGAGAAGAATCAAACTCGGTCTTTAGTTTCTTGGCCTGAAAATAACAATGTTATTGGAACTAAATGGGTTTTTAGAAATAAACTGAATGAGGATGGTCAAGTTATAAGGAACAAGGCTAGATTGGTTTGTAAAGGATATTCTCAAATGGAAGGAATTGATTATGGTGAGACATTTGCACCTGTAGCTAGAATTGAAGCTGTTAGACTATTTCTTGCCTATGCAGCTTATAAAAACTATAAGGTCTATCAAATGGATGTAAAATGTTCATTTTTGAATGGTGAGATTGAGGAAGAAGTTTAAATTGAGCAACTTGATGGATTTACACTGATAGATGACAAAGACATGGTTTGCAAATTGAAGAAAGCTTTACATGGTTTGAAACATGCTCCTAGAGCTTGGTATGCAAGATTGGATAAATATCTTTTGAAGCTTGGTTTTACTAAAGGTAGTGCTAATAGTAATCTATATTATAAGATCACTAATAATGATATTTTGATTATTGAAGTCTTTGTTGATGATATCATTTTTGGAGGAGAAGATAAATTGTGCATGGAATTTGCTAACAACATGAAAAATGAATTTGAAATGTCCATGATTGGTGAGATGAAATTTTTCTTAGGTTTGCAGATTACTCAAACTAACAAAGGCATTTTTATCTGTCAAATTAAGTATCTGAGGGAATTGTTAAAAAAAATTGGTATGGAGAATTCCAAACCGGTAAGTACTCCTATGGCTACAAGTGAGAAATTATCTATCAAGGATACTTCTTCACCAATAAATCTGACAAGGTATAAATCTATGATTGGTGGTCTATTATATCTAACTCAGACTAGACCTGATATTATGAATGTAGTAAGTATTATTTCAAGATATCAAAGTAATCCTAAAGAAAATCATGAATGTGTAGTAAAGAGGATATTCCATTATTTGCAAGGAACAATAAAATATGGTTTATGGTATTCTAGAAATGCTGATTTCACTTTTTGTGCATATACTGACTCATATTGGGCAGGTGATACTGATGATAGGAAAAACACTTTTGGTGGAGCTTTCTTTCTTGGAAAGAAACTGGTTTCATGGATAAGAAAAAAATAGTCATGCATTTCTTTATCTGCCGCAGAAGCTGAATATGTTGCAACATCAACTAATTGTACTCAACTCTTGTGGATGAAGCAAATGTTGAAGGATATCGGGGTAAATTGTAGTAAACTAGTAGTTATCTACTGTGATAACTCAGCAGCTATTGACATGTCCAAGAATCCGATATTTCACTCTAAGACTAAGCATATTTCAATAAAGTATAACTTTTTGAAGGACAATGTAGAAGAAAAGGAAGTCAAACTGGTTTATGTGAACACTAAAGAATAGATTGCAGACATATTCACTAAATTGTTGTCTAAGGAATCATTTGAATACTTGAGAGATAGGTTAGATGTTTTTCCCCCTCTGGCAGAGACTTGATTGATGAAGTTTGTCATCAGTCAGGTATGCATTATTAGGAACATTATTCATTCTGACACTAATGAGTGGTGCTACTACTCAGGGGGAGTAGTCGGCTCTAAGATTAAGAGGTTTGTATCATTTCTTTGATATTTTTGTCAGGTTTCTAGCATTGATGTCAAAGGGGGAGAGATATTTATGTAAAAATAAAATAAAAGTTGTATACATTGAGGAGAGAGATTTGTTCAGAGCCTTACAAAGATATCATTCATTGGGGGAGAGCTATTGATTGTTGGTTGTCTTCCACAGGGGGAGACTTGTTTGGCATTTCTTGGTACTTAGATGTTTTTCACATCTAGTGTTTCCATCAATGCCAAATGGGGAGATTGTTGGCATTATGGATGAATTGATTATGTTTGGCATTGATGTTTTATCATTGATGTCAACACTCTCTGTTACCGGCAGACAAGTTACCAGTATAAGATATAGTGTTACCGGCAGAAGAGATTATCTATTGGACACTTTCGACATATTTGAATCAGTAAAGTATATTGGATTTCATGAGTTATATGCTCCATGAGCATATTTTGGTCAGTTGGTATTCGCTTGATAATTGCATGTTATCATACACTCTGGTAAACCCTTACCAGCACTAGTTTATGGCTTTACCAGTAGAGCTTTCATTGAGGAATCATGTCAGGATGCAAAATTGGTGTTGGTGCAACTTCTTCAAGGATTTCAGGATACTGAAGATGTTTGTTGATCATGATTTAATTTATTGAAGACATTGCTTTGGCGTGGTGGACCCAGAATAGGTCCAGTACCTATCTAGGTTATGGACCAGTATCATACTAGTGTGTACTCTACATGTTACCTGGATTATTCAAGATGTTTTATGGATTTTTTATTATTGTTTTGATCTTAAGCCGACATGGCATATCAATGTAAAAATGAATTATATAATTGTAATATCTTTAGGTGGCCGACCTAATTGGTTTAGGCCTTAGGGTTTGTATAAATAAGAGGTAAAAACTCTTTGTAAAGTATCATGGTTATTGGAAAGGTCATGGTCAAGGAATGTAACGTGTGAATATTGTAATATCATTCAGGCAAAGGAGTTGATCGATCATTGATGATCGGATTGGATTCAGAAGAGGATTTAGTCCTCCGACATTGAGCTTAACTGAGACTGTAGTCAAGCATAGTAGATGCTATTTCCAACAGTTCACTCTATTGTATTGTTATCCATTTATCTTGAGAAGGTTGTAGCATCTCTGTAGTCAATGAGACTTCTTTTGTAATGAGCAGTATGCTCTATGCAGTGTGCCTTCCTACAAGTGCAGGCCCCTCATTGTAGCACATACTTTCTGTAGAAGTATCATATGACTATGGGTAGGCTTCCCACCATGGTTTTTCCCTTTTCGGGTTTTCCAGGTACAAATCATGGTATTATGTGGTATGGTTGCTTTGTATTGATTATCTGGTTAATTGTTAAGTTGCATTGTTTACCGGTATCTGTTTCTACCGCCATCTGTTTGTGCTTTACCGATACTTAATTAGTTTAAGGTTGTATTGTGGATTAAAAGTTAAAATTTGTTAACAACTGATTCACCCCCCCTCTCAGTTATTTACCAGTTATCCTAACAACTTTTAATAGTGATGGTCCATTTTTCAAGGCTACCATACAAACAATGAGATGCTTGAGTCCTTCCATATTCTATCATGTGTCCATTTTCTTCCAAAAAGTCAAAGAAGTCTAAAAAATACAAAAAAATTGAAAAGTCAAAAAGAAAAAAGAAAAAAAAGAAAAAGATTGAAAAAAAAGAAAAAAAAGAAAATTGACAAAAAAAAATAAAGAAAAATCATTTGTCCTTTGGTGAAAACCTAGCAAACAGGTGCCTTGGGAAAGTAAGATGATGAAAACTTGGAAAAAATTCATCATGTGTAATCCATGAACTTCTTGCATGCCATACTTGGGGGCATGTTTAATTTATACTATCCTATCATATCCTATTCACCCTTCATTATCCTTTCACCTTTCATTATCCTTTCACCCTTCATATCCTATTGACCTTCATTATCCTTTCACCCTTCATTATCCTATCATACCCTGTCATACTCTTCCATTATCCTATTGTCCCTCATGTCCATACTTCCTTTTCCACCTTTGATCTTGACAAGGTTGAGGATTTTCATGAACATCATGTATCATGTTTGCAGCTTTCAGTCTATCACAACTTTTGGTCCTATATCCATTGGCTTATTACAACTTTTCATCCATATTCCATTGGCTCATTACAACCTTTCATCCATATTCCTTGTCTGATTGCAACCTTTTTTCATTATCCCTTAGCCTATCACATCCTTATCCTATTCATATCCATTTTTCATTTGATCTTGCTTGTCCTATCTATATCCTATCCTAGTCCATACACTCTCTTTTGTCCCTTGATCTTGATTTGACACAGGGACGTAAAATAAAGAAAAACATGGTTTCAAAAGCTCTTGACATGTCCCTCATGCCATGCCATTGCTTTACATTGTCAAATCCCATCTCTTATCCCATCACACGATAGCCCTTGAGAATTGAATCTATTTTATCTCCATCATAAATGGCCTTTGTCTTCCTTCTATCCACCAACATTTCAGCAGGCTTGTTTATCCATTGATCATATTCCTTTCCTTTCTTGACATTGGGGAAAAAATCATCAATAATCCATAAAAATAAAAAATGTCCCGAAAAAATTCAAAAAAATCGAAAAATATCCTGAAAAAATACAAAAAAAATCAAATAATGTCCTAAAAAAATTCAAATAATGTCCTTCAAAAATTCAAAAATATCAAATTATGTCCTAAAAAAATTGAAAAAAAAAATCAAATAATATCCTGAAAAAATTAAACAAAAAAAGTCAAATAAAGTTCTGAAAAAATCTTTAAAAATTGAAAAATGTCTTGAAATAATCCAAAAACATCATAAAATGTCTTGAAAAAAGTACCAAAAAAATAAAAAAATCACAAAAACCCTAAAAATTGGAAAACATAAAAATCCAAAAACAATCGTTTTTGTTTCATTCCATCAATAAACTATCCGTTTTGTAAATAGACATACATTTTAGCAAACATCCAACAAAAACATAGTTAAACACTACGATTTAATGAAATCACACATTAACAGATGAATTGTTCAACAAACCAAGCTTTGAAACTGATCAAAGTTGTCCTATCAATCAAGAACATCAATATTATTGGTCCTTTGTCAACCATTATCATGGGTCTTATACAGGGTGTGGTATACTCGAAACTAGACTGTTTCTTGTCTTAGACAGGGTACTGCATTCCCTAAAACCAGACAACATGATTATCCTATCAACATAACACTATCACTTTGGCAATGGAGATCAGGATGTTTGTTTGACTTGTTTGAATTTGTGAGTCTTTCATTGATTTATCTTTGACCATGTTCCTATTTTTCTCAATGATGTCACTGAGTGAATTAGGGTGGCCGCGATGGCTCATGGTCTTTTTTTGTTTTTATCTTTTGTTTGCGGATTGTTTCATGGCATTCTAGGGCAAGTATGTTTTGGGTGTATGTGATAAGTACGTTCTCTTTGTGAATGCCACACATACCTTGACTTTTGACACACTTAATGTCTTATAATGTCTTGACTCATTCCTTGTCTGCTATGTGTTCGTTTTACGCAAAGGAATTTCATTATTGCCCCGACCTTCATTACCATGGTGCACCACATCCATTTTGCAATATCAAAATAAAGGTTTTCACCTACCATTTGTGCATTTGTGAAAGCAATCTTTTCTTCTTCACTAAATCTTCTTCATCTAATTTCCTCTTACCAATATTTCTTTCATCAGTCCTTGTAGTCAATTTTGTCTAGTGCTCTGATACATATTTTTTTTTTCATCTTAGCGCATTTGCATATCATAATCATTTATTGCATTAGACAATAAAAAACAGTGCATTTGCACATCACTATCATTTTGTATCACACAAAAGAAAAATTAGAGCGTTTTACATAATGTTATCATTCATTGCATATCATATAAGAGCACAAATACAAAAACAAATTTAGATTTCATTCATGGCATCACATTAAATGTGCATAAAGCATCCATACATGGCATCATATAGACAACACAATGCATATCATAACATAACTGCATATCATATAATATAATATCATATATATATGAAGTGTCAAAAGTGTTAGAGTAGAAAATTAGACTGTTTGTCCCAAGTATGTCCTGCAAGATAACTACACAAGAGCAAAAGATGTCTAAAGCATAATGAGAAAGTGTTCCCATGTCACTGTGTGCTTCCTTGGTCCTTGTCTCTAGCCTATCTTGAGGATGAACCTCCTGCTATCCCTGGTCGTGGCTGTAGAGGCCTCCTTGGCCCAATCACTCCCATGTTGCTTTGTGTCCTTCAAGAGCAGGATATGATCTCTATCCTAGACCATGATCATCCTTGATATGATGGTGCTCTCTACTCTAGTGGTATGATGCTCTTACAGAGAACTCTCCAGTATCGTATCTCATCTCCTGAATCCACTAGAATCTGTGCCATCTCTTGTACGCTAGTGTCTCTGATCAAACTAATGTATCTCTGCATGGCCTCCTTTGATCTTTGAGACTGGGATACCAGTGTCTTGAGTAGCTATCAGAATAGCTATCTCTATTGTATACCTACCCCTCTTAGCTATCCACTTCTCTCTGTCAACAACCCACTATCTCCTCTCGGCTTCTAACCAATCCCTCTCTAGCCGAAGCTCATCAATCTACCTCTCTAGCTGTACAATATAATCCCGCCGACTGCTTACAATCACTCTTTGTGTCTATAGCCCCTTCACTTGGGCTCTATCATCCTCAATGGGTATATCCTGTAATGATTCATCCTCTATCTATTCCACCTGTATAGGGATCCCCTCCTCCTCTTTGTCTCCCTCCTCATCCTCCTCCTCTCTATCATCCTCATCCTCTTCATCATCCTACTCTTCATCTCCCTCCTCATCGTCCTCCTCTCTCTCATAATCCTCATCATCCTCATCCTCCTCATCCCCTGGGAAGTCCTCTTGTCTCCTTGGAACCAGAATATCAGGTTATGTCAGTGGTATCAGGTGGTGTTGTGCAAACCATCTGTCATAACTCTCTGTAGTCCCTGTGTCACCCACATCTAACCCCCAATCCCACTGTCCGGGCTATAACTATGCAAAATCACTATAAGCAATGTGTGGCTGTATCATCCTGCCCCACTCATTGGTCTCTCTCAAGGATCGGGAAAAGTATGCATCCCCTATCAGCACATCCTACTACTCACCAAACTGTCATCTGACCCTCTCTTGAAGATGCATCTCTATAACTCTCTGGCTTCACTCACAACCCTATCAGTTACTCTCCTATCGGCAATAAGGTAGATTCTCATTCATCCTCTGGCCATCCAGGGTAATCTCTGTATGGTCTCCATGTGAACTATCTTAGTTTGTCCAACTCATGCCTGCAATATAATGTGTACCTAAAAGGTCCCTAGTTACATGCCTCTATAGCAGTATACATATGGCTTGTGTGCCATCACCTGTCTCTTTGCAATCGGTTTGAACATTTCTATGTGCTCAAATGCCCATACCTACAATAATGTCACCCCACAACTCAGTGTTTGTACACCCTAATAAGCAATATGATGTAGCTGGATATACAACATGGTAAGCATGCACAGTTCGCATGCATATGTGATGCTCTCTGTGCACATTCACTCGAGCACTCTATCCCATCCTACAGGGAATCCATGGCCTCATTTGTCTAGAGCCAAAATACATGCTATAACCACTCTAATGACGATATATCATCTGTCAAACTCCCCCACCATCACCTCCCAACTAATCTCTTGCTCTGACACATCTATGTCATTTAGATCACACTCAAACAATCTTCATAGTGCATCCATCCCTATTGATGGGTCATAAATCACTCTCTCCCTTTGAATCAGAATGCATATGATATGCCATACATCCTCTAATGTGACAATTGCCTCACCCGTTAGGAGATGAAAGGATGATGTCTCTAAATGCCATCGCTTTGCTAAGGCGATCAAAAGTCCCGCATTTGCCTTAATCTCAGGCATATAAGTAATTTACCATAATCCTATGGCCATCAACACGTCATGATATCTATTCCTTAATCTATGTTGCAAATTGAAGCAATCTGGTTTGTTCTCCCTAGTAATCATTGGTGGTAGGCACACCTGTTTCAATCATGGAGAATCACTTTGTTAGTTTTTAGGGTTTCATCCTAAGGTTTGCATTTCCTCATTTTTCATGCAAATTGGGTGCATTCATGTCCTATTTTATCCTCTTTAGGTCCCTTTTGCCTTGGGACCCTTTTTGGCTTTGTCGATGTGTTTTTTTCTTGCGCAATGCACTCAAAATTCTTTCCAAGGCACTCCTGCACTTGTGCAGGCTAGACCTGTGCTTGTGCAGCTAGAACGATGCTTGTGCAGGTCACACAAGCATATAAATTCCTCTCACAGGTGCAAAACCCACCCACATAGGCATAGTTTTGCTGCCTGGTCCCTAAAATGCCCCTGCAATGTCCTAAATCTGCGTGCAATTGACCAAAAACAAAATATGGGTTTTCTAGCCACTTACATGTCCTCATTCATCGTTCGTTCGTCTAAAGCTATGTACATCTTCCCCAAGGTGGTCCACCACTAGAATGTTCTCCATCTCTCTACAAGGTCCTTTGTCCCAAGCACAAAATCTTCCAAGCTAGCATATGCAAATGAGTCATTTTCACCTCCCCCCCACCTTTTATAGATTTTCCAAGTGTCTAGATGGACGTGCACCTTTCTCATGTTGTATTGGTCACAGTCTTTTTTGCCTTGTGATGCTTGTATCTTGTGCATCCAATGTCCAATTTTCAGTCTATTCTAACCATTGGTTTTCTGTCCTTGTTGTCGACCTTTTATCAATCTTTGATTGATTTGTCATTGGTCTCAATCAATCATCAAATCTTTGTCTATTTTAGATCTTGCCAACATTTCCATCTACTCAATTCTAATTCTTCCAATATCATATCCATTATCCAATCCATATTTTCCTTCCTTCCGTCCCTTTGATCCCATCTTTTGCATAAATCCTGGCCATAGTCCCATCTCAGTTCCATGTCATTATCCTACCAATGTCTTTGAGATTAATTTTAATGGTCATGGTTCATTTTGTTCAAAGCTACTATCCAGATAACAAGATGCTTGAGTCCTTTTTCCATCCTCTATCATGTGTCCATTTTCTTCTAAAAAAGTCAAAAAGTCAAAAAAGCAAAAACAAAGGAAAATAAGAGTAAAGAAAAATAATTCGTCCTTTGGTGAAAACATGGTAAAAAGGCACCTTGGGCAAGAACCATAATGAAAACCTGGCAAAAAGGTGTCATGCATAATCAATGAACATCTTGCATACCATACTTGGGGGCAGATTTCACCCTTCACTATCTTATCATCCTCCATTATCTTGTCATATCTTATCGTACCCTTGTCATAGCCTCCATTATCCTATTGCCCCTCATGTCCATATTCCTTTTGCACCTTTGATCTTGACAAGGCTGAGGATCTTCATGAATGTCATATATCCTATTCACAAATTTTAGTCTATCATAACTTTTGGTCTTTATCCATTGGCTTATTACAACATTTCACCCACATTCTTTGGCTTATTGCAACCTTTTGTCACAATCCCTTAGCCTATCACAACCTTCATTCCATATCCCTTATCCATTTTTGGTCTTGCTTATCCTGCCCATATTCCTATTGTTGTCCATACACTCTTTCTTGTCCCTTGATCTTGATCCAACATAAGGATGTATAATGAAATACATGGTTTCAAAAACATCTTGACATGTCTCTCATGCCTTACCATCACTTTACATTGTCATATCCAGTCCCTTATCCCATCGCGCGATAGCCCTTGGCAATTGAATATGTCCTATCTCCTTCATAAATGGCCTATATCTCCCCTCTATCCACCAACATTTTAGCAAGATTATTTATCCATTTGTTGTATTCCTTTCCTTGCTAGACACTAGGGGCAAAATCATATTTTTTTTTTTGTAAAATGTCCTGAAATAATCCAAAAGCATAAAAAAAAGTCTTGAAAACAAATCCAAAAAATTGTTAAATTGTCTTGAAATAATTAAAAAAAATTGAAAAATGTCTTACAATAGTTCATAAAAAATCAAATGAAGTCCTGAAAAAATAAAAAAAAGTTGGAAAATGTCTTGAAATAATCCAAAAAAAACCATAAAATCCTTAAAAAAAAAGCACAAAAATTTAAAAATTCCAAAACCTGAAAAATTGGAAAACATAAAAAATTCAAAAACAATCTTTTCCTTTCATCTTGCTAATAAACTATCCCTTTTGTAAATAGGTAGAAATTTGAGAAAACGTCAAATAGAAACACATTAAACATTATGCTTAAACAAAATCACGCATTAATAGATGAATTGTTCAATCAACCAAGTATTCAAATTGATGAAACTTATCTTATCAATCAAACAACATCAATATTATCGATCCCTTTGTCAATATTATCATGGGTCTAATATAGGGTGTGGTATACTCGAAACCAGATTGTGTCCTATCTTAGACGGGGTACTGCATTCCCTAAAACCAGACAACATGATTGTCCTATCAACACAACACTATCACTTTGGCAATGTAGATTAGGATGCTTGTTTGACTTGTTTGAATTGGTGAGTCTTATCTTTCATTGATTTTGCTTTGACCATGTTCCTATGTTGCTCGATGATGTCACTGAGTGATTTAGAGTGACCGGGATGGCTCATGGTTCTTTTTGTTTTTTGTTTTTTGTTTGCAGAGTGTTTCGTAGCATTCTGGGGCAAGTATGTCTTGGGTGTCTATGTTGGTACGTCCACATCATGGCTATCACACATATCTTGACCCTTGACACACATAATGTCTGAGGATGTTTGAACTCATTCCTTGTTTGTGATTTGTTTGTTTTATGCAAAGGGATTGTATTTTCACCCTGGTCTTCATTGCCATGGTGCGCTGCATCCATTTTGCCATATTAAATAAAGGTTTTCACCTACTTTTTGTGCATTTGTGAAAGAAAGTTTTCTTCACCACTAATTCTTCTTCATCTAATTTCCTCTTACTAATCCTTGACCACATAGTGGGTGGTTGCTATCTTGCATACATAGTGATCTTAGGCTACCTTAACTAAGGTGCCCTTATATGATATCACCTCCAAGATTTGATATGCTAATCACAACTATACCTATTAGCAAATTGAAGGCCTAAGGATGATCCTCTACCTTATACAACTGAGTTGAGAGAATTAGAGAAAGTAGCTAATAATAGCTCCCTATATGTGAACCTCACTCTATCCTAATTTTGGTGAATATTCATAATCATCTCTATAGGTACTATATGCTCTATGATGAGTCACTAATAGTAATGTAACTACTATTGCAATCAATCTCCTAGTCAGTGGTACTCTATTACATCCCATACATGTCACTCTAACTCCATGATGCTTCTTCCATGTATCAATAACTCTACTACCAATCGATAACTCAATCTCTAAGCCCTCCTGTCCCCTTATCTTGAGATAACCTCTCAGCCTTAACTCCTGCTCCATCTATAAGCAATCCCATAATATGATATATGGCCTCTTCTATGCACCCCAAATTCACACAGGGGATCCAGGACGAGTAGCAGCTTCAGTAGCTTCTGTCCCGGCATCGGTGTAGATCAAATCTCCACTTATCCCACTATTTCTTCACTAATTTGTCTCCACCTTTTACTCAAATCATGAAGCTCTTTTTGTGCTCACTTGTGGGTGAACTCACAATAATGGTTCCCACTTTTGCCAACAAAAAAAATTGGCAGAGGCGGCGAAATTTTTTTGGTGGGGTTCGAACGAACTAGGGGTGTTCGAGTGAACCACCCCCGAGGGTTTGATCAAACCCACCATCAGATCTAGATTTGATCAAACCCCACATGGATTTTGGGGTTCGATCGAACCCATTAAATAATTATTTTAAAAAAAAATCTATAAATCCCAAAAATGACAATTAAACTGTCATTTTCAAGTTTGGAATATACAACTGTCATTTTAAAATTATTTAAAAAAAATCTCTATAGAACCCGAAAATGACATGCGTGACCCCTTAGGACCACATATGACCCCTTATAACATCCTAGAGTATACAACATACCCCTTAGGATCACATAGTGTCCTAAGGGGTCATATGTGGTCCTAAGGGGTCACACATGTGTTCTAACATATGAATGACCTATTACAACCAGAAATGACCGCTTATAACATCCTAGTGTGTACAACATACCCTTAGGATCACATAGTGTCCTAAGGGGTCATATGTGGTCATAAGGGGTCACACATAAGGGGTCACACATGTGTTCTAACACATGCGTGACCCATTAGGACCACATATGACCTCTTATAACATCCTAGTCTGTACGACATACCCCTTAAGATCACATAGTGTTCTAAGGTGTCATATGTGGTCCTAAGGGGTCACACATATGCTAACACATGTGTGACCCCTTAGGACCACATATGATACCTTTTAACAATCTAGTGAGTACAAAATGTACCCCTTAGGATCACATAGTGTCGTAAGGGGTCATATATGGTCATAACAGGTCACACGTGTTCTAACACATGCATGATCCCTTAGGATCACATATGACCCTTTATAAAATCTTAGTGTGTATGATGTACCCCTTAGTCCATCACAGTGTCCTAAGGGGTCATATGTGGTCATAAGAACCTCATGCATGTGTTATGACACATGTGTGACCCCTTAGGACCACATATGACCCCTTATAACATCATAGTGTATATGTAACATTTACCCCTTAGGACACTATGTGATCCTAAGGGGTCATATGTGATCATAAGGGGTCACACATTTTTTAACACATGTGTGATCCCTTAGGACCACACATGAACCCTTATAACATCCTAGTGTGTATGACATACCCCTTAGGATCACATAGTGTCAGGTAAGGGGTCATATGTGGTCCTAAGGGGTCATGCATGTGTTCTAACACATGTGCATGACCCCTTATAAAATCCTAGTGTGTATGACATACCCTATAGTTCATCATATAGTGTCCTAAGGGGTCGCGCATGTGTTCTAACACATGCATGACCCTTTACGACCACTTATGACCCCTTATAACATCCCAAAATGTTTATAATGTACCTGGTTAGGACCTAATTTGATCACATACTTATCAAATTGTGATTTAGTCTTTTTCTCTCAAGTCCCTTAATTTTCTCAGCATGTAATTGAATTAGTATATACATGTACATGATTTAGTCTTTTGAGCTCTCTTCCCTTAATTTACTCAGCATGTGTTTTAATTTTTAAAAATTATGTTTTAATTTAGTAAATGTATATATCTTTAATGATCTATCTCTCTCTCTGAAATTAATGATATCACTCTCTATGTAATGAAATGATCTCCCTCTCTCTCTCATTAATGTTTTAATAATTTAAAATGTATGTATGTGATATATAGATAGATATATATATTTTTAATTCAATCTCCCTCCCGCTCTCTATAAAATTATGTATTTAAATTTGAATTATGTGAGAACTTTGAATGTATATATCTATGAATTATGTGAGAACTTCACATGTGAACATTCTGATTTTTAGCATGAGCTTAAGATTAACTATCTCTCTCTCTCTCTAGAATTTAATTTAATGTTTTAAATTTAATGCACTTCATGTGTGTGTGCTTTTATATTTATTGTAACTATCATATGGCATCCCAGGATCCGAGCCATGATGTACCTAATTATGATCCACCTCCATAGACTTCTGATCAGGAGCCACATCATGTAGATCCTCCACAACAAGATCCTCTATTTCCTGATATTGCCACCATCTTTCAGTATAGTGACCGTGAGTTACAAAGATTGAGAGTTATATTAGATGACCCATAGATAGATGGTGTGTACAAGAGTACATACCAATCCATTTTTCATAGTTTGTGGACATTGAGGGACTGTCTAGTTAGTCACATCTCATTTTCACTAGAGGTTATAACCGATATCTATAGACAGTTGAGGAGTGAGGTGAGGGGTCATCATTCTTTTGTTGATGTGCTGAGGGTGCTCTCAAAGGAGACCATCAAGGAGAGATGTTTTCTACAGTATTAGGAGAAGAGTAAGGTGAGAGGATATCAAGCTATGAGATGTATTGATCCATAGGTTGCATCATTGATTTACCCATGCTTCTTAGCTGCCCATGGTCATTATCCTAATAATGAAAAGATTCCATTATACTTTGCACAGTAGGTATATGTTGAGGTTCATTGTCAGTTGAAACCCAACTACCTTGATATTCCAACATATTATGGATAGGGGAGGGGTAGGATTGCTAACACAGATGCATATCGTAGGTGTGATAAAGCTCCGCCTAGACATAGGAACCTTGTTGGCGAGAGGTTTTTGGCAATAGTCCCAACCCTCGCCCCCATAACAAATTACGTTGTGATTGCTTCTCAGAGAGAAGCAATTGATAGGATTGGAGAGATTTCATCAGTAGCAACCACCATATCATTTGACAAGCTAGGCATATATATGATGAGATGACCATGTTCTAGATAATCGACAGATCATGCATCTTCTAGTCATAGGGTGGCTTCACATTTAGATGATTAGTAAAATATTCCGAGCTGGCATCTCAAGCAAGAGGAAAGAACACTTCAAGCAATCATCCATCCTAAAGGTAGTAAAAGGTATTTTATCATGGCATCCACCTCTACAATTGAATATATAGAAAACCCTACTATTGCCGAAATTATAAAAAGACCTAGGCCCGTATTTCAATTAGTTCCTGAGGTAGCAAAGAAAGATGATACCTTAGGTGCTTTTTCTCAAATTCCTAAGGGAGTTGTTTATGTTGAAGACCCCAGAATTTACATTCATTGTAACATTGAGGAACTAGGAGATGAAGAGATTAAAACCATGTTTAAAACTGTCATATGTGATGAATCCAACAATGTAAAAGATGAACACAATATCATTGAAACCCTAGGATTTACAGAGATCCTTAGTATTCTTGAATTTCCCAAAGATGTGATTAGGATAGTCTTAAGCAGGGTACATGGTGAATTTTTCTAGTTAGATGCAATTCACAAAATCACTAAGGAAGCTGTGAAAGCTTTCACAGGGTTACCAACCACTGGTAAAAGGCCAGACAAAAATAAGAAGGTTTCCAATGACCTAGTTACTCAGTTAATTGGTGCCACATCCGACAGAAGGTCCTTAAGAGTAAATGATGTAATAGATATTAATGTGAGATTTATCAGCATGATATTAGGATATAAAGATACTCATGCAAATAGACTTAATTCAGGTTCAAGTTTATGCATTAAGAGTGCTTATGATATGGTCACGAATAATGCAAAGATTGATGTATGTGAGTGGTTGAAGGACGAATTAATTGACAACTTAGGCAAGATTAAGAAGGACAAGAAAGGAACTTTTAAATTTGGAAATCTGTTAGTATGTCTGATGCTACATTTAACCAAACAGGTTCCCAGTATAGGCTACAAAGAACTTGGATATGATATACCGGTAGGTAAATGACTAACATAAGTATTCAATAATATGGGAGAAGATAAAGAAAACAATATCCATGATTTCTTTCAAGCACTAAAGGTCAAAATGAAGAAAAGAATCAGATTATCACAAAATATTGTTGACAAATATAAGAATGAAATATGCTTTGTAATCAAGAAGGATGAGATTTGGATGGAAGCAGTCATCCCTAGGACAGTTTGGGTAATAGAGATGGGCTATGAAACAGATGATCATATAATTGAAACATATGCTAAAGCACTTCTGGAAGCCCCTAAAGAACCTAATGAAGAAGTATTTGGTAGTGTAGAAACTATTGAAAGCCAAATACAATCTAAGAAAAGAGTGAAAAAGGTTGAGGCAGTTGTGAGAAGAGGTTCCAGACAGGCAAAGGCTATTAAAGAAGATGTGTTAAAGAAAATCGGTATAACAGAGGATGAGTTAGCAGCTCCACAACCTGAGACTCATCTATCACTGATAGGCACTTCTTCAGAGAGTGACATGCCTACAACTTTCAAGAGAGTTGTAAGGAAAAGAGATCCCTCATCGGCAACCACACCCTCACCTAGGAGGACAAGACCAAAACAACAAGCAGTGAGATCTCCGGTAAGAAAGGCTACACCAAAGAAGAAGAAACTGACACCCAAGAAGAAGAAGAGGACAAACAAGGACTTGGCCCCTCTTGATATACTGTTAAATGAAACTACAAAGGAAGGAAAATTGAAGAATATAGAGAAAATATATGACACTCTGACAGCTGATGAAAAAGAACAAGTAGAAAATAGTGTTATATTGCATATAGATATGTATAAGAAATTTTTGATGGAAGTAGTAAATGAAGTTCCAGATGAACTATTTAAGAAACTGGAAGCAAGAAGACAAGAAGTAATAGAACTTGACAAGAAAATAAAGATAGAAAAGCTACTTGTTGTATATCCGGTGAATTCACCCAAAGAAATTGATGACTTAATTTCTCAAGCCAACCAGTCAGTATTTTCTACTGCACACCGACACATTTCTTTGATGGTTGGAAGAGTTAATGAGGTGACCGAGGAGACAGAAAATGCATGGGACATTTTCTTAGTGGAAAAAGAAAAACAAGAAGAATACATGAGCCACAAACCTATAAAGGTATATCAGAAAGAAAGAGACAAGGGTAAAGGTAAAGTTGGTGGACCACCCAGTATCAAGGTTAAAGACAACTTACCCCCACCTCCTTTGATTACTCCACCGGTAAAAACAACAACTACAAAAGATCAACTGGCAATTGAAAGTATGGATGTAGAGGATGTTAATCCTAATCCTAAAGTCTTATATACTATGGATATTGATACTCAAAAGATCAACATTGTGGTAGACAAAGATACAACTGATAAGACTGAAATGGCTAGTGAGCCTCCGGTAGCTGAGCAAACTAATAACACACAGGAGAAATTGATAGATGACAAAGAGAAAAAGGTAGAGACTCAGAATCAAATTGAGACAATGCAACAAATAGAGAAACAAATAGAGCAAAAGGCTCCTGAACAGGAACAACAACAAGAACAGGAACAGGTTCATAAGGAAACAGTGCCACCGACAACTGGAGAAGTAGAAAAACCATTGCTCAAGGAAATGCAAACACAAACAGACCTACCAGAGGTCAATACAAGCTTGGTTACTTCCACTGGCGGTACTCAAAATGTAGGTTCATCATCAGGCTACAAATCAACTAATGTGACTGAGGTACTATTGGATTCAATTAAAAAGATAACAGACTGTAGCTCACAAGCTTATAAGGCAATAAATGACACAATACCAACTTTGAAGGTAATTGCTCCTAACTATAATATAGACAATAAAGATTCTTTAGGACAACTTGATACCTTGTGTAAATATATCACAGAAAACATTGAGAAAATAAAGGAAGAAACATTGAAGGACAAAGTAGAAATTGAAAAACAAAGATTCTTTGATGAGCAGATAAAGAAGTGTACTAGAGATTTTGACACACTTCTACTCGAACTGTGTAATTTATTAAAAGAGTACAAAAATATGTACAAAGACACCTATAAGATAAACTTTTTGACTGTAGATATTGATAAGAAGATGAGCAAGGTACAAGATGAAATCAACAAACTTGCAGATAATTTTGTTAACTCACCTGATACATTATCAATTTTTGAACAGAAGATAAAATTTTTTGAGGAAGAATTACTTAAATTTGAAAGAGAAAAGGAGAGAATAGTGAATAAGGAAAAGCATCTAAGATTAAAACTGAGTCCAAGATTGGACTATCTAGCATCATTGCGGAAGGAAGTATCTGAGGCACTAATATAGGGACATAAAACACTGACAGAGCATTTGCAACATCTCATCGGTATAGTTAAAAGAACAGAGACAACAATAAGAGATAGTAAAAATTTTATGGAGAGTATAAACTTGATTTTGGTGGATGTATTTCAAATTGTAACTATCGAGTTACAAGGTTGAAACTACAAACTCTACTGACATCTTGACAACCTTTGTCATTGATGCCAATGGGGGAGTAGTGGGATGAGAAAATTCAACATCACAGGAATCATATGCTCAGGGGGAGCACACACATTTCTGGTAACATTTTTGGACTTCACATTTTTGGATAACACTTTTGAAATTTCTCATGAGTGTTGCCATCAATGCCAAAGGGGGAGATTGTTGGCATATGCACACTCCAATGAGACATTGTATATGATTGAAGGTTTTGTCATTGATTGCAACCTTACAATCCTATGGCATCGGCAAGGCATTACATCGGTATCAATGATCAGAATCTACACCGGCACTCAGGACACCAACACCGACACAGAGAAAGGAAGTATATCGGCATAGAGGCCGATGGGATTTTGTTATATTATATTTTGTTTATTATTGTAAAAAATTTGTAAGCCAACTTGGCATGTTGTAAAATGACTCTTATATATAAAAGAGATCATTGTAGACATTTTGTAATGAAGGAATGAATAAGGTTATGTAAGTAATATATGCAAAATATTAAGGCAGACCTATTATGCGAAATATAGGGTAAAGGGTTTATGTAAGAAGCAGAGTAGCAATTGGTACTGAATCAGACATTATAGATGCTATTGTAAAGCAGTACAAGATACTGGATTTGTATAATCCACATTGTAAGTCAGTGAGACTTCCCATTTGAGCAGTGAGCTCTAGGCAGTTGGCCTTCCTGCATGTGCAGGCCCCTATTGTAAGTAATATTCTCTTATTGGCCAGTAAGTGGATATTGTGGGTCACAAATCCCATCGAGGTTTTTTCCTCGTTAAATCCTTGTGTCATGGTGTGATTTTCATGTGGATGTTTTTAATTCTGTTTATTGCATTATTTCTTGCATACCAGTACATTGTTATAATATATTCTGCATGTTTTAAGATAAGAAATTCTGTACATCAGATAGATACTAATTCACCCCCCCCTCTCAGTATCTGTGGGAATCCTAGCACATGTAATTTGTATGTAGATATGCATTGAATTTAAATGAATTTTTGAATTTATATATGTACATGTACTATATACATCTTGTTCGTACATAAATTTAATATATATTAAATTTCATAACTTTGTAAATTTACACACACACATGTATCAGGTAATTTAAACACACACATGTCCTAATTTAAATCAAATTTAAATAAAATTTTGCATTTTTAATTATTATTTATGAATTTATGTTAAACACACACGTCAGGTAATTTCATACATCCTAATTGCAACATACATCCCCTTTAAGACATTTTTCAACTTGAATCCACATCACAATTACTTTGTACATGTACACACGTATTATTATTTAACATCACAAGGCATATAAAAAACACATCATAATTTAATATATCCATTCCACACAAGCCATGAACAATATAAAAATCACACTTGTTCATATATCAAATGAACCAACTCAACTTAATGTACATATTCAATTTAATTTAAATTCTAGAAGTTTCATCTAGAACAAGCTAAGTAGAAGTGAACATTCTAAAGTATTAAATTAAAAATTCATAGGTTCAAACACATGTACTTAGGTGTACTAAATAGTTCACACCATATCAAGTGGTTTAGACTGCTCTTCAATAACACTTAATATTTTCTCATGATCTTCACTATCTAGTCTCCACTTTTGAGATTGTTGGCATATGTGTAGAGTATGATGATATTGTATGTTGTCATTGATGTCAATATGCTAAAGAGTGAACCAGTATTGAAGTAAGTAACTTGCAAGAGAACCGGTATATGTGATGCAAGAGAACCGGTATGATGTTGTGAACTGGTATATGTGAAAAAGTGAAGCGGTATGTTTGTCCAAGTGAACTGATATATGGAATGTTTTGTATCAAGGCTTCATATAGTATGACTACCAGTTGGCAGTCTTAGCTTTAGGGTTTCTGGTTGAAGTGTTCTATGCCTGTGTAATTCAATCGATGACATTTTGTGATGAGTTAGCATTATAATGAAAAACAGATTGTGTTGCCACATCAGCCTTGTGCGCGTGAAGGATCTTGCATGAAGGAAATTGATCCTATCTTCTTCAGGAATGTGTGAAGTCTCTATAAATGGTGGAGAATGCATGATGGGTTATCAGTCTCCAAGAAGCGGTGAAGAATGAATGATGGAGAACGTCTTGAGATCTATTCAAGACCGTTGTAATCAATGCAATATGTTCAATGGTTAGGATTGATCCGATTGAATTGCTTAACCTAAATGTTTAGGGTTTAGGGTTTATGCTACCGACCTATCTATTTCCTATAAGGTCGATGTCATTTTTCATGTTGAGGTTGTTGGAAAATGTTGTGTGTGTATCTAAGTGTAAAGATACGTGATTCTTGCCAGACCAGATAAGAGAATAGATACCCGCAGAGTGTGATTGTAGAGGGAAGGAACTAAAGCGGATCTGCATTGGCATTGAAGTGTTGTTACCAGATCATTGTAATACCTGTTGACCTCCAACCACTTCAATAGTTGGAAAATCCCTTAACATGGTAGCTTTAACTGACTTACTATAAATCCTTTAACAGGGTGACTCAAAATTATTGAGTTCTAAAAATCCTCTAACAAGGTAACCTTTAATAGGGTTTAACCCTTAACCGGGTGATCCCTAGTAGGATCGGTTCCTAATAGAACCTATTGGAAAGTCTTTAATCGGACTAGGCTCCTAACAGAGCAGACTTCAAAAGGGTTCAAAGAACAGCTTGTGGGTATTCATCCCCACTGTGGTTTTTCCCAGTTGGGTTTCCACGTAAAAATATGTGTGTTATTTGTGATGCTTTGTTATTCTCTGTTAAGTGGTAAAGCATGTTGAACTAGTAAGCCTTTACATTTTTGATGAAGTATTACTAGTGTATGCATATGGGTGAAGTGGAAATAAGATGTTAGATTGTGTGGAAAGCTGAGTTACAGGTTTATGTCTTTCAGTGTGTTTAACTGGTAGTAATCTGGTTTAGATCGGTGATATTGCTTACCAGTCAAGTGCAGTGTTCTCAGCCAAACCAGTTCAAGGAAAAGTGTTTTTCTCAGTACTGATTCATCCCCCCCTCTTAGTATTTTGGTACTAACTGTTCATCATTGATTCATCAATTGGTATCATAGCATCCTCCAGGTCCTCTGTGTTGTAAGCTTAACCGCTTGAGGTAAAGATCCTACTCTAATGATGAAGAGGGAAGGTCCAAAGTTCAATAGAGACAACTTTAAAATATGGAAGGATAGAATGAAGATATACATTAGAAGCATGGGTGCTCAACACTGGAGCTATGTTGAGAATGCTTATGTTATCCCTATTGGTACTCTCACCGATGATCAAAAGAGAGAGATTAAGGAGAATGGGAAAGTCATGGAAGCCCTAATTAGCAGTTTATCTGACATTGAGTTTATTGATGTTCAGGACAAAGAGAATCCCAAAGAAGTATGGGATTCCCTTGAGAATATCTATGGCAGTGATGAGCACGTGAAACAAGCTAAGGAAGAAAGCCTTAGGGAAAAGTTTGAAGACATGTGGATGGTTGAAGGAGAGACCATTCAACAATATGGAATAAGAATCAAAACTATTGTTGGAGATATCAAGAGTGCAGGTGGTAAAATGGAAGATTCCACTATTGTTAGCAAATTTTTGAGATCCTTATTACCGATCTATGCAATAAGGGTTGCTGCTATTCAGGAGTTGAGGTCTGTAGACAAGACAAAGATATCCATAGAATCCATCATTGCAAAGTTAACACCTTATGAGCTAAATAATTATGTTGGCAGTATTCAGAAGACTGAATTAGCCTTCAGAGTACTAGTTGAAAAAGAAAGCGGTAAGAGGATTAAGTGCTTAAGAACTGATTAAGGAGGAGAATTCACTTCCGGTGAATTCAACAAATACTATGAAGAGAATAGCATCAAGAGGCAACTATTTGCCCCCAGGACTCCATAGCTGAATGGCCTAGTAGAGAGAAACAATTAGACTATGGTTGAAGCAACTTGCTCACACCATTTGGAGAGAAGCGGTGAGCACTGCAGTCTACACAATGAACCGGGTACTCATCAAAAAGGGTATGGATAAAACACCTTATGAGTATTGGACCGGTAAGACACTAGTGGTTAGCTACTTCAGAGTGTTTGGTAGTAAATTTTATATCAAGAGGAGTGAACATCAGAGCAAGTTTGATGCTAAATGTGATGAGGGAATATTCCTAGGGTATTCCACAAAGAGCAAAGCTCTCAAATGTTTCAACAATAGAACTCAGAGAATTTTTGAAAGCATCAATGTTAGAGTTGATGAAACCTCTGAGAAATCTGAGGAAACCGATAGTGAGCAAGTAGGAGATGAACTGGTAGTAACCTTCTGGGAGCCGGTTGCAAAACAACCAAGCACCAATAATAGTGCTCCTACACTGGTAGATGTTGATGCTGACGAAGATGAGGATGAAGAAGAAAAGAAAGAGGAAACAACTAAGATCATTCCTAGGTATGTAAAGCTGAATCATGATCCAAAGCAGATCATAGGAGACAAGGATGCATGAATTCTTACAAGAAGAAAGATCAGAGAAAACTCTTGCATGATCTCTGAATTTGAGCTTAAAACATTCAGAGAGTCACATAAAGATGAAGACTAGATCAAGGCAATGGAAGAGGAACTTGACCAGATAGAAAAGAATGGTACATGGTCTTTGGTACCCAAATCGGAGCATAAAAATGTCATTGGCACCAAATGGGTTTTTAGAAATAAGCTGAATGAAGATGGCTCAGTGGTTAGAAACAAAGCCAGATTGGAAGGAGTTCGTATACTTCTTATGCCCAAGAAGAAGAAGAAGACTATGGAGAAAACTTTGGTCCAGTAGCCAGATTGGAAGGAGTTCGTATGCTTCTTGCATATGCAACATTCAAGGGTTTCAAAGTATATCAAATGGATGTAAAGTCTGCATTCCTGAATGGAATACTAGAAGAGGAGGTGTATATAGAGTAACTAGATGGGTTTGCCCTATCAGAAGATAGTGACATGGTGTGTAGGCTACATAAGGCCTTGTATGGACTAAAGCATGCACCTAGAGCATGGTATGAATGCTTGCACTCCCATCTTGTGAAGATTAGATTTGAGAGAACAAGTGAGGATAGTAATATCTACCTGAAGTCAAAAGGAGATCAGATTCTGATCTGTGAGGTATTTGTTGATGACATAATCTTTGGAGGAGATGACAAGATGAGTCATGATTTTGCAGATGAGATGAAAAAGGAGTTTGAGATGTCACTTATAGGGGAGATTAAGTTCTTTATTAGACTACAGATTCAACAAATGAAAGATGGAATCTTTATCACTTAGTCCAAATATGTCAAAGAGGTGTTGAAGACCTTTGGCATGGAAGACAACAAACCAGTTGGTACACTGATGGTGACCGACTATAAATTATCTAAAGAGGATGACTCAGGGTTGGTAAATGAGAAAGAATACTGATCAATGATTGGTAAATTGCACTATGTAGTACATAGAAGACCAGACATTGCACATGCAGTGCGCATTGCTGCACGGTTCTAGGAAAGCCCAAGAGAATCCCACTTGGTAGTAGTCAAGTGGATTTTGATATATCTGAAGGGAGCTATTGACTATGGATTATGGTATCCATATAGTAATGATTTCAACCTGAAAGTGTTTACAGATGCTGACTGGGCTGGTAATGTGGACGACCGAAGAGCACAACCGGTGGTGCATTCTTTCTTGGTGGAAGACTAGTCTCATGGATGAGTAAGAAACAAAGATGTATCTCTCAGTCTACAGCAAAAGTGGAGTATGTTGCAACATTTATGAATTGCACCCAGACAATTTGGATGAAGCATGTATTAAATGGCTTCAAAGTTCCTATATCTAAACCGGTAAGTATATTTTGTGACAACACAAGTGTGATTAACATCTCCAAGAATCCAGTTTTACATTCTAGAACCAAGCGCTTTGAGCTTAAGTATCATTTCTTAAGGGAAAAGGTTTAGAACAAAGAAATTGTATTGGAACATGTTTCCACTAAGGAGTAGTTAGCAGACATATTCACCAAGCCTCTACCAAAGGCTACCTTGACCTATTTGAGAGGTGAATTAGGGGTGCTACCCCTTTAAGAGGTGAACTAAAGGTGTGTGCTCCACATCAGTCAGGACTTACATTGATATATTTTTCTCAGGATTGGTGTGTTGAAGGATGCTACTCCTTAGGGGGAGCAACATAGTAGAACATAGATGTTTATGCCTTCACTTTGGCATTGTTGTCAAAGGGGGAAAAGATGCTAAGCGGAGAAGATATTTGCAGTATTGGGGGAGAAGATGTGAAGCTCAAAGATATCTTTGTATATTGCCATCAATGACAAGGGGGAGATTGTTGGCATATGTGCATAGTATGATGACATGATGATATTGTATGTTGTCATTGATGTCAATATGTTGAAGAGTGAACCGGTATATTGAAGTAAGAAACTTGCAAGAGAACCGGTATATGTGATGCAAGAGAACCAGTATGATGTTGTGAACCAGTATATGTGAAAAAGTGAAGCGATATGTTTTTCCAAGTAAACTGATATGTTGGAATGTGAACCGGTATATGGAATGTTTTGTATCAAGGCTTCATATGGTATGACTACTGGTTGGTAGTCTTAGCTTTAGGGTTTCCGGTTGAAGTGTTCTATGCCTATGTGATTCAACCAATGACATTGTGTGACGAGTTAGCATTGTAATGAAGAACAAATTATGTTGCCACATTAGCCTTGTGCATGTGAAGGATCTTACATGAAGGAAATTGGTCCTATCTACCTCAGGAACGTGCGAAGTCTCTGTAAATGGTGGAGAATGCGTGATGGGTTATCAACCTCCAAGAAGTAGTGAAGAATGAATGATGGAGAACATCTTGAGATCTGTTCAAGACTGTTGTAATCAATGCAATATATTAAATGGTTAGGATTGAACCAATTGAATTGCTTAACCTAAATGTGTAGGGTTTAGGGTTTATGCTACCGACCTATCTATTTCCTATAAGGTTGATGTTGTTTTTAATGTTGAGGTTGTTGGAAAATGTTGTGTGTGTATCTAAGTGCAGAGATACATGATTCGTGCTAGACCATATAAGAGAATAGATACCTGCATAGTGTGATTGTAGAGGGAAGGAACTAAAGTGGATCTGCATTGGCATTGAAGTGCTGTTACCAAATCATTGTAATACCAATTGACCTCTAACCACTTCAACAGTTGGAAAATCCCTTAATAGGGTAGCTTTAACTGACTTACTGTAAATCCTTTAACAGGGTGCCTCAAAATCATTGAGTTCTAAAAATCCTTTAACAAGGTAACCTTTAATAGGGTTTAACCCTGAACTGGGTATTTTAGCCATCCCTTAACCGAATGATCCCTAGTAGGATCAGTTCCTAACAGGGCCTACTATAAAGTCTTTAACCAGACTAGGCTCCTAACAGAGCAGACTTCAAAAGGGTTCAAAGAACAACTTGTGGGTATTCATCCCCACCGTGGTTTTTCCCAGTTGGGTTTCCATGTGAAAATATGTGTGTTATTTGAGACGCTTTTCATGTGATGCTTTGTTATTCTCTGTTAAGCGGTAAAGCATGTTGAACTAGTAAGTCTTTACATTTTTGATGAAGTATTACTAGTGTATGCATATGGGTGAAGTGGAAATAAGATGTTGGATTGTGTGGAAAGCTAAGTTACCGGTTTATGTCTTTCACTGTGTTTAACCGGTAGTAATTTGGTTTAGACCAGTGATATTGCTTGCCAATCAAGTGCATTGTTCTCAGTCAAACCGGTTCAAGGAAAAGTGTTTTTATTAGTATTGATTCACCCCCCCTCTTAGTACCAGTTTGGTACTAACTGTTCATCATTGATTCATCAAAGATTGCCCACGACGTGGACCTGTATGGAGAATTAGGTCAACAACAATGACCAAGTGGATATATTGATATACCTTGTTGTCAATTTGGGATTCCTTCAAATGAATCCCATGTTGAACAATTTTAACTTGTTTGAAATATGTCCCTTGCACTACAACTGATCCTGCATGTACATGTATATAAGAAACAAGAAATTAAAAATTTGTGTAAGCTCTATGTACATATAAAAAATTAAAACATGTGCACATGTGCATGTTTAAAATAAATTTATAAATAAATTTAAATGTTCAAATCAGTTCAAACCTCTATGAAAGGACATTCCATCACTTATTTTAGATTTTATTAACTTCTTTCTCTCTTTTGTGCAACACAATAAATAATAACTAACACCTTCTATAATTCCATCTTCTGCTATGACTGCAAAAATATCTCCTACAATTTGAAATAAATTATAAATATATTTACTCGATTAAAAGTTCTTAAATAATTTATTTACATGCACAAAATTTGTTAAAGGATATATATATATATATATATATATATAATTTAAATATTATACATATACCTTTTTTAATCAATCCTGAAATATGGTCATAATCAACAAAAATCAAAGGTATTTCTTCAAAGATTTCATCCTCATTTTCCTCGTATGTGTCAGAAACATCTAGTGGCACCAATTTCTATTCACTGACCTATCCAAACTCTTGGTTCTTACAATGAACATAGTTTTCCAAAATGCGATCAGAACAACAACATGAATAATCCCTAGTGTACAATGTCCATGGGTGATTATCTGTATTCATGACACAATGCAAAGATCTTTTCCTCTCCACACTCTTACATCCATGCATTGATCTTCTATCCACATCTACAAAATGTACATGTGTACACGAACATACATATCAAGTTGTTTTAAAACTTTTGAAATAGGAACATTTTGAGAAATTAAAAAAAACATTTTAAAACACTAAAAGAGAACACGTGCCGGTTATCTCTCAAAACACTTTATATGGAATGGGCCTGTATGTTATCAATTATGATTCACTAGGATAATTAGGTTGCACAAAGTGTTTCTTACACCATTCAACAACAACATGTGCATCATCTATATGATCTCCTGTATAATTTATTTGATGCTTTCTTAGAGCATGTTTGACATATCATAGGTTATATTAAATTTTCACCCTCATGACCACTCTAAAAAAAACTCCAAACATGTGGTATTTTGTCATTTTGATGATATCTATATAGTGCATAAAATGCCCTTTGAAGATATGAGTTGTGCCGCACATCCATCAGACCAAACAAAAATGTTTAACTATTGTTATGCCTCTCTTTCAAATATTCAAAAAACTTCTTAAAGTAATGTTGTACAAAAAGTGTGTCATGCTCCTTATCATCACTGATATAGAAGTGGTACTCTTTCTTAGTGACACAATTTTTAAATACACTATCAACACCATCCAAATCTATTTGTGCATGTCGATATCACACATACACCATAATAGTGATTTGCTTTGAAAAGTAATACTCTGATTGAATCTCTTTTTGATATGCAAAAGAGTAATTTTATACGAAGTCCACTACGGATAAAATAGTTCCAAGTGGGAAAGTGTCTCTTAATGTTTGAAATCATTGTGATTTCCACTTGGAAAAAAAACCATGGCATATGTATGGTTTTATCAACTTACAAAATTTTTCCATAAATGTTCCAATAGGTATCTCCTCTTCTACATATTCTAATCTTGTAGATTCCTTTCCAAATTTTGTTTGAAATTTTTTGTACTTGTAACTCTTGCAATTTACCATCTTCATCATGTTAGTATCTTCATCTCTCAAAGGAAATTTAGCCAACTCCCCACATGTTCCACAAATTCCTTTTATGCAATTTATTTGACCAGTTGCATTATCATTTGATTTATCACATAAGATGGATGCTATGAATTGACTTGTTTGGTTGGAAGGAGATTTTTCATAACCATCACTATCTTCTCTAATCTTTTGAAACACCTGATAGTACAGATCAAATTCGATGTGATTAATGACAACAAGAAGTTTTGAAGACTTTATTTACCTTCACATAATAGGGCCTTAACCATTCAAACATGGTTTCTCCAATCTTTATATGAGGGTTTGTTTTAGTAAACAACACATACAATTCATGTTTTGTTGTGTCTAACCAATGTTTTACATGGATATCATAATGATCATGGTCAATCCTTTGCTTGATAACATCTCTATTGTTTGATGAAGGATGAGTATTAATATTCCAAAAAACTTGTCACCTAGTTCCTAACAACTTCTTAGATTCTATCAGAATGAGGATCTCTACACATAATTGCCCAATTCCCTTCCGAGGTAGTATCATCCAAACTCTTTCTCCTTTTCACACATTTTGATATTGTCCTTTTACTAAAACCAAACTTAGATGACAGTGAAGAGATATGTCTTTTTTGAGGCAATATTTTATTTACTAAAGATGTCAACATCACTCTTCTTGAAATGATCTTATCTACTGTTCGATATTTTTTACCAATGTTCACCAAAACTTTCTTAACATTATCAACAATAGATTTTTGTAGCTGAGAAATTTTTCCTCTTTTGACTTGTTGTATGTATACCCAACAATTTCAGTAGATTTATCAAGTCTTTACGAGTAAGTACAATTGATAACAATTGAGCTTTCTCTAGTGTAGTATCAAGATTATTGAAATGAGACATTATTTATTTTGCAATTTTATCCATCGACTTCCTTTTAGTATCTCTAGGTTCTTCACTGAGACATTTCAACTCATTCGCATCCATTTCAAGTAAATGATCTAAATTTTTATAAGAAATATTTCTCTTCACCTGTTTAGCTAGATCCACAATATGCTCATCCATACCAGTGGTAGGAGGTAAGGAGCCTGACCCCTCTCCTTTGACCTCCATTAGTTCAACTTGGGAAAGCTCCTCCTTATGTTTGTCAACTATATTGTGTTCTTCAACAGGTTCATTTCCCTCAACTCCCACTTGAGAAATCCCTTCTTCTCGAGCCCATTCTGCACATGATTAAAGATGACAAAGAATGTTTTTAATGCAATGAAATTCTAAGTATAATTTGAAACCAAAATTTTAAGTCATAATAAGACCTAAATATTATGTCATAATAGGTGGACTATTATGTGATATTTAAGACCTATTATTGCATAATAGGTTCTAATATCAAATGTAATAGGTCCTAATATTTGCATAATATAGGTCTTAAGGGGACTCTTGAGCATAATGTGAAATGTTTTTGCATACGTGGTCATATTAAGTCATATAAATAGAACCTATTATGACATAATAGGTTCTAAAATTATGTCATATTTAAGACCTATAATCACATAATAAGTCCTAATATCACATAATAGGTCTTATTATTACTTAATATGACCACACATGCAAAAATATTTCACATTATACTGGGCTCCCCTTAAGTCATGTAGATTATGTGATATTAGGACCTATCATGCGATTAAATAGGTCTTAAATATGACATAAGTTAGAACCTATTATGACATAATATATCTTATTAATTATGACTTAATATGACCACGTATGCAAAAACATTTCACATTATACTTGCCTCACCTTAAGACCTATTGTGTATGTGATATTAGGACCTAAATTATGTGATAATAGGTCATTAATATCACATACATAATAGGCCCTAATATCTCATAATATAGGTCTTAAGGCCTAGACTCAAGTATATAATGTGAAATGTTTTTGAATATGTGGTCATGTATTAAGTCATAATAAGACCTATTATGTCATAATAGGTTCTATTATGTCATATTTAAGATATGTATTATCGCATATAATAGGTCCTAGTAACACATAATATAGTTTTTAAGGGGACTCAAGTATAATGTGAAATATTTTTGTATACACCTAAAAACAAAGTAGACACAATGTTTGTTTGTTTGAAAGTGTTTGATTGTTTTGATCACGCAAGCACAAATCCTAGGGCTGGATGAGACAATAGTTGTTGAATCTCACTTGGGGGGCTAACCTGAGCTGTGAAATTTAGAGCAGATACTTACACTAGTACATTTTGGGCTGATTTCGATGGCCTATCGTCGGAATTTTGACTACTTTTCATTGGACTGCTGACAAATGAAGCCATGAAAAACTCATCTTCGGGCATTCTGATGGTGCCATCTAACTTCAGAATTCTGATGACATCTTGAACTCTTCCAATGATGGCCATGATCGCTCATCCAACCAAATAATGTCATTGGAATTCAAACGCTTACCAGGAATTTGCATCGACGACGACTACGACGAGTGTCCGATAGGAAAGTGTCATTGAACATACAACATCCTTGTCAGATGTTTCTTCAATTAGCATCAAAATTCCAATGCCTGCCAGAACCTATGCATTGACAAGGATGCTGTTGGTTGGATGGTTTGGCCGTCGGTGCAAAGTTGGGTTGATGTCGGAATTCCGATGGTGATTTATTAAAAAAAAAAAAAAGAATATGTATGCTAATTACAATGGTGCTTGTTGGTTCCCTTTTAGCATTTGGGGTATGATTAAGACCTTGACCTCCATTTTGAGACCTCGGGTATTAGAGGCTATTAAGCCTATTGGATGGGGTCTTCAACCTACCCATTCCCAAACAACTCACCTTCTATTATTCTTGGTACAAGTTGATAAGCATTGGGTCTATCTGGCGTGTATGCATCTCTAAATAATCGACATGGTGTACTCTCATCTCCAAAAGGTCTATGCTACAAATGTGAAGTGGATGTTGGTGCCCTATGAGACCGCATACCCATAAAAGCTTTTGCTATATCTGCTAGAGTCGAACGAGCATCATCACAAACCCGCAACATGTGTCATTATATCCAATATACCAAAAAATGAATAAACAAGTACTGTGAATAGGATGATTTATCATTCTTGAATGGGGGTTGGAAGAAAATGAAATACACATTAAACTATACAATAGATAATACAAGAAAAATGTGTCGACTTACATTTTTGGTAAGAGAGGGAGACAATGCATCAGAAAACAAGCCATTGCCACAAGAAAGGTTATCTTTCTCTTCCCTTTCCTTCTTCCTCTCATCTTGCCATCTCTGAGTCTCTGCAACTTGCACTCTATTTGGTTCATTTCTACCATTAAGGTCTTCTATCAATTTTTACATCATAGTTTTCCATGCTGGGAGAATTATCTACAAATCATGACTGTAATAAACCTATCAAGTGATTGAACTTCTCCCTGAGTATTACAAAATCAAGTCCTTGTCAATAACAGTTTCAAAAACATCCATGGAACATAACTAAAAGCCTAGTTGTTAATATATGCAGCATGCCTCCTCTAATGACGAGACAACATTTATTACGCTTGATAAGGCTAAAGTAGTTCAACAACCTCCCTCCTAAGGCATTAATTTTTTTTTTGTTGATAAATTAGCTAAGACTAATCCTTGGCTTGCTGGAAGAGGAGAGGAGTTTGAGGACACAAATGGGCAAACAATCTTAAATCTTCGCAGACCTAGAAACTTAACCAATAATCTAATTGACGGCTGGTTTTGATCAAAGTTCTCCAAATTGTGATTGAGGATTGGAAAAAAATTGCTTGAGAAAGTGACTCCCAAACCATTACCAGTGCCATGAAAGAAGGTTCAATTAAAGGTTGGAAGAAGGTGAAGGTGGATGTTGAAGATACTAAGTTGGTTTCATCCAAATTTTAATCAATTTTAGTCTCACATAAGAATCGTAAAGATATTAGTAGAAAACAAAAAGGTTGATATCCAGTCATTCAGACACCATTCTTAAGACTTGCAAAAAATACAACATTTGCAGAATGATTATAAATTTAGAACTAATCCCATGTAACATGAATGACAATAATTATCTTCTTAGTTCTTACCTAATGATGAGTGTATTAGTGAAGCTCAAAACTTTGGGAAAAAGTTATTATGTAGTTGGATCCAAAAATCCATCCTACAGTGTAATGTTACTTTCCATGGAAATGCAACACTGTGAATCACTATGAAGTTAACATAGATAAGAGAAGTGTATCATAGATATAATGTTTATTTTGCATTTTAGATTTAAACTTATTTAGACATACAATTGACACTGAGATTGTATTAAAGTGATTCGCCTCCTTTCCATTATAACTACATTGATAAAAGTTGTAAGAAGAAAAAACAATGAGTGAAAAGAAACAATATGACAAATAAGCATGATAATGGAAGATAGAAAAGAATGAACCATATGAAGATCTACTGGAATAAAACAAACTTAAAATAATAAACATTGTATTAAAAATAATTGCCCACCTCGAGAGTGTTTTATTTTTCAAGAGCTGCTCAAGTCCAGCAATTTAGACTCATTTCTTTGACTTTCCACTGGGTTGACTTCTCCCTCGTTATCAATCAAATTTGTTAGCACAACATTTTGCAGACATATAACAAGTAATTAAACCAATTAAGAATGAAATACAATGAAAAACAAACTCAGAAAATATAATTTCATTGCAAGCCATTCCAGTACTCTAGCCAGTAGTATTGTAATTGACAACTCATCTAATGGTGAAGTGTTGCAGCTATATGGGATGTTACTCTAAAAGTTGAACATCAGAGTTGATTGGATTATAGAATTGAATGAGACCTTCTAGTTGAATACGACATTACTTTACACAAGCTCCAATATTAGAATTTATTGCATTACAAAATTAAATAAGACCCTCCAGCTTCCAAAAGTGCAGATAGTCAACTATACATGTTGCTGTCCAATTAAAGGATTCAATATTTTAAGTGAGTTGGGGAGCTATGCCAACACAAGTTACAAACTAACCTCAACAAATGAAATTTTGGCACCATTTAGTTACATTATCAACCACTCTCCCATTCAAGTTGATCTTGAAAAAATCAAGGTGACATAATACCTAGCATACCCATGCAAACTCAAATAATTGCACAACAACATGAGTATGCATTAGGGAGGACCATACATCCATGAAGTAATCATTCTGAAAGCACAACAACATGATTCAACCCCGTAAATGATGAATTATTTACATCAAGTATGAAATATACCTTTGACACATATAGTGCACAAGACACATGAATACACATAAGATATCGATCAAATGTAAATCTTGGATCATACCAATAAAGAAGCACATATAAATATATAAATATATTTAAGGCATGATTTGAATAAGGATTATACATGTGAATATATGTATCTTATAAAACATGGGATGTTCATTATAACACGTAGAGTATCCATGAATTCACTTAAGCACACATGTTGTGCATGGAGCATGAAGAATACACTCGAAACATGAGGAATGCAAATGGATACACATGAGTCATAAGGCATACATTAAATGAATACCTTGAAGCATGAAGCATACAATGAGCACTTAAAGCATGAAGCATACACATGAATACACTTGAATTATCAAGCATACAATGAATACTTAAATCATTAAGCATACTCATGAATATACTTAACGCATAAAGCAGGAAGTATACATAAAGCATGAGGCATTTGAATGAATCCACTAAAGTCATAAAGCATACACTTGAATATATGTAGAGCATGAATTCTCTTGTCATGAAACATACATATTGTTACACGCAAGGCAGGAGCATGAAGCATCCATTCAATACATAAAGTAGTACACACAAATACCCCCTAAGGTACAATGAATATATGAAAAAGTACACATATAAATCATACAATGAGGAAATCATGTTGAAGACACAACATACACATTAATATCCACAATTTATCAGGTATATATACATAAAAAATGCATTTAAGAGAAATATACATGAGGCACATGGATGCACTTAAAGCATGAAGTATGCACATAAAACAAAGAATACATATAGAGCATACACATGAATATACTTGGGGCAAGAATCATTCATGCAAAACATAGAGTGTACACATAAGGCACAAATACATGTAAAGCATGAAGTGTACGCATCAATTCACTTAAGGCATGCAACATACACGTAGCATAAAGTATACATAAATACCATAAGATGTGCATACATGTAGCATAAAGTATACATAAATACCATAAGATGTGAAGTGTACACATAAGGCATGAGATAATGGATACATGTAAGCAAAGAATCAACATACATGAATATATGCAAGACATGAAGTAATGCTCATAAGGCCTGACGGAGCTATGTAAAGCACAAACCATACATATGAATACATGAAAGGCATGAATCATACATGTAAACCATTAAGTAATACATAAATACACATAAGGTACAAGCATATATGAGAAAGGTTCTCATGGAGTGGACATGCTGAAGACACATTGATCATGAAGCATACAAGAGAGAGGTATTCATGGAATAGACATCTGAAAACATCTCATTCATGAAGTAACACAAATACACATACGATATAAAACACATATGCCAAACACATGACAGACATGGTGCAAGCACAAGGTATACATGAGGGAAGTGTACATATGTAACACCCATGGAGTAGGCATGCTCAAAACATATTAGACACTTAGCAGTTAAAGGCATACTCATAATAATGCAATGCTGGCCAGATGAATTCAATTTTTGATTTATTTAAGAAGAAGGCTGAATCATTAGTTCTAACTGAGTAGTTGTTAAAGAAGGTTCGTCTGACAGGCTAGCAGAACCATGCTCTGCATATTTTCAATTATGTTTGACAATATAATTTTCATGCTCTACATCACAATGCTCCAATGTTGACCTTACCTGATTCTTTGTTGCTCATTGAAGCTTACACAAATGCTACTGAGGATGTCATGGGAGCCATCTTGTTATAAGATGGTAAAATAGTATGCTACTATTCAAAGGTTTTCTTTTCAACAATGAGGGACTATCTAGCTTATGATAGAACTTTATGCATTAGTCTAGGTGACGAGAAATCGTATAAAAAATAGTATGAGAAAGACTCAAATTATGGGGAATACAAATAGAAAGAAAATACATGATCATCAAGGGAAAATCTAAGATTGGTTGACAAATATAAGATAGCAACCATGCAGATCATACAACAATGATAAGGAGAATGCTTAAATAATAGTCCATATGAATCACCAAGTAATAGAAGCATATAGTCATAATAATCCTCACACAGAGCAACCATGGAGTCAAGTAATAAAAACTAGAATAATAAATTCCATATAAAAGTGGTTAGATTTAAAATGATAAGGAAAATTTAAAAATGCTAAAGGATATGTCAAGTAATAAAAAAACTTACAAGGATGAGGCATATTCATCACTTTTGCAGTCCCACCATGGATATCAACACTAGAAGCAACTCATACTGTTAGTGTACATACAAGACAATATGGGAGTTCATTATACCCAACAACTTGTGGTGTTGTTATTTGTGTTGGCTCTGTTGGACCCTGCAATTAAGATTAAATATACATTATTCAATAAGATTAACTGTGCAACATAATGAAAAATTGAAAAGTGTGATATCTTATTGAGCTTCGCTTGGTTTCAAGAATATTTTAATATTCTCTACTTAACAGGGCCAACCATGTGAAGGTGGAAGCTCATTTGGCCCCTCTCCCCCCTTAACATCACTCTAAATTCCCTGTTAACATCTAACATTCATTCATTCTTTCTACCATTAATAAAATATAACATTCTTTCATTAATATCACATAACGTTCATTAACACATAACATTGATTAACATTAATTAACACACAACATTCATCAATATTAATTAACACATATCATTCATAACCATTCATTAGCACATAATTACATTCATTAACACATAAAAATCAGTCATTATCAAATAAGGTAGATTACAATCATTTCTTTTTTTCTTTTTTCTTTGAAGCTATGAAAAGACTAAGTGGAACATCATTTTCTTCATTATTTCCCCCCTCTTCAGTTGTTCTGCCCTCTGCTCATGATCTCGATGTATGCCTAGTCCTATACCGAGGACGAGGACATTGAAGTGAAGGGGGGTCCTCTGCAATAACAAAGAAATAAGTTAAATTCAAAAATAATTTTTATTATCATTACATGTATTTCATTAATTTAGAGAACATAATTGTTGCGCTCTTTACCTGATGGGGCCACATCATTTTGTCTAGCCTCAACCTCAACATGATGAACACCCTTTAGATCCTCTAGAGTTGAAATACTAAAGCTTACATTAATGCTGAACACCAATTGCAATTAAACTTGTTTAAAGGAATAACATTGGTCCTCTTTACCTGATTGGGGAACATCACGTTCTTGATGTTGTGTAACCGAATCATTCTCCACTTGGTCACCACTGACTACATGCTCTAAAATATTAACAAAAAAGGTTATATTAATTACTAGTCTAATTACAAATTAAGATGTTTAATTGTATTAATAATTACATAAATAAATTTGAATAGCAAATGAATACCTCCACTATTGGGATGCACATCTAGACCTTCATGTGCATATGGTGTTTCACGATTAGCAAGTTGCATTCCAATGTCATGCACATTGCTATCATTGCTTGCTTATTTAAAACAAATATAGTCACTTTATGTTGGAACTCAACATCAATTAGATTATTGTAGGTAAAGTATTCAATTTGAAACAATTTTCATTTAGCTTATTTACCTCTGTGACGGATGCACCAGAATCTTGTGTTTTCCCACTCAATTCTTGTAGCTGATCAACCACAGTTGTATAGCCTTGCTGGTAGGCAATTCTCTTGTCATCTTCTGTGGGCGCTCTATTGAATTCAGAGACCACCATTTTTGCTTGGTATCATGAATTTTGCTTGCATTGTTTGATAAAAAAAAATCGTTTCCAATTTATAAATATTTTGATGCGATATTTCATTTACAGATACTTACAATTCGTGTGGCAAGTTTCATATAACCACTAGAGCCGATTTTGTGTTGCCCGTGCTTTTTTTGTCTTGCCTTGGTTGCCTTTGACGTGTCACTTAGTCTATGAAAAGTTTGAAATATGTTAGATTATATAAATATAAAGAGTAATTAATTAGTACATAATTACAATCTTAATAGTATCCCATACCTTCTTTTGGCATCTGGCGGTGTATTTCCTTTTTTCCTTTCAATTCTCTCCTTGGCATCCAAAATCAGGTCCTTCCACTCCCTCTCTTGAATCATGGGGGGATGCTCATACTTTACATTCTTCTCTAAATGGGTCTTGTATTGGTCCCTCACATACTTTAGATATGTGCCAGCTTTTTCAAGGAGCTTGGTTTTGTCAAATGTGTCATTTCCAAATCACTCAACCATACAGTTTGTCAATTCATCTTTTAACCTTTTTTCTTGGTCATTCCACCTTTTAAAGCAAAAAAAAACCTGTTAGATTTAGAAATGAACTGAAGCTACATTTGTTATAGTTCAAGAAATGGATCAAAGGAAAACTATTCTAGCAATGATATGAAATCAAAATAGTGGATTAGGGTTAGTTTACATATGTTCCACCTTTTATGTATGGTGGGCCCAAATATCTGCAATGCAATGTCATTAAGATTTTTATAAAAATATCATTTCCTGCAAAAAATTCATGGGATTATTAGTCCAAAATGAGCAATTAGAAAGTAAATTATAATTAGACTATATATAATAATAATTTTTAAGTACCTGGAACCTTCTGTATCTTTAAGGGACTCATTTCTTCGTCACTCACCACCAATGTGGCCTGCAATGTTCTTGTACTAGCAATACAAGAAGAACTAGGAAATGATGGTATGTTATCACAAGCAGTTGCCTCTGGTGCATCCTCACATGCATCTCCTACTGCAGAAAATGAATCCACTATGAAATGCCCCCAAGAAAGAATGCTTTAAGGGAAATAAACACATAACAAAAGATAGAGAAAAAGAGGGATCTACCAACAGTGGACGGGCCAATATGACGTGTAGTAGAGGATGTTTGCATGCTGCGTGTTGCCGACATTGCAGTCAGCAATATAGGTGGGGCTAACCTCTGATGAGGCACCGATGATATTTGCATAGGAACATTGACAACACTTGAAGAATAATACATTAAATATATGAAAAGTGCAAGAATTGTAAACAAGGATGAACCTTTATTATGAACATTGACAATATCAAGTATGATATATTTTGGGTACTCAAAGTGATAAGCCAAACAAGTGATAATCCAAGAAAATTGTCATCGCCTGAAGTACCTGTAATATGCTGATCATGGCCACTAAGTTGATGAGGATGCATAAATTGCTGTAAAAACAACATGTACATATTCTAGTTAATGACATAAAAGAGTATAAAATATAAACCATTATTGAACTTTTGTTATAATTAAAGCTTTCATTACTACTTACTTGCAAGTTTTCTGTTGTCCGAATCAATTTTTGGACCCTCTCTCATATCTCATTACTCTGAGGCTCCATAGATGCCAAAGCAACAATCTCTCTACTAATTTTTCTAATAGTCATTTTTTATCAATTCCACAGGGTTTGTGGAATTTACAGGGTCATCATCGCTTAATCCTATTGAGTCCACATCCCTAGAGAGGTGCTCACGTATGTTATCTCCCTTTCCCTTTCCCTGAACATCCATTTGTGACAAGAATATCATTAACAATTACAAAATTACTCTAAAACACTAAAAAAAGAACATAATAATGTAACAATTTGCTTCTATCTAATTTGTACAATTACAATGAGGTTTACTTTCTCGGTAGAAGTGTCATGACCTACATCCCTGTTTATGCTATGTGATTGATCCATGTCGCCCTGTGACAAAGAAAAAATATAAAAATGTTAGCGAAATGAAACCAATAGACTTAGCAAAAAAACTTCATCATAAAATGGTATATTGGAGTCATTAATTGGAGGTTGGTTAATTTAAATGGTATATAGTACATACCACCCCCATGATAGTAACTTTGTTTGTATCAATATGATTCAAATTGTAATCAATTAGCAGCTCTTCCCCTGCACTTATTGATTTTATCGCACATACGAATACATGATTTCCCTCGTGCGCCTCAAATATGCAATTGGGTTGTTTATTAGTTGACCCAGGTCACGTACTATTTATAAAACCTGCAATATTACTTGTTGCTTTTGGCCTTCCATCAATTTATACAACCACTCACTTACTTTGACCATTATCTTTCTATTGTATATAATTTGCTAACAGTGCATACCTACACATAATTATTTTTATATCAAACAATCCACATCCAATTATTGTAATTGTAACAAGGTCTGACAAACTCCATCAATTCAACAACTTTGTTGTAACTGACCTTTATGTCGTCCATGGAAAATAGGCCCAAACCATTTAACGATGAAGGTGCTATGCGATATATCCTATCGTTAACACAAAAATCGGTGTTTATTGGAGGAAGTTCCTTGGGTACCCATTGTTTCTGTAGAATTTTGTACCTCAAGGGCACCTCAATGTTGCCTTTGGTCTCATCATCATAAGAACATGACCCCCCTTGAGCAAGGAAACATTTCATGTGTTTATTTAATTTTCTTCTAATCTTTTGACCTCTAGTTGATCTCCCTATTGTAGATCTACTAAATGTCTCACTTTCATTTTCTATTCTTGCATTTCCCTCACTCGAGTAAGACACATCTGACAAATACCTATTTGGTGGTACCTGCACTCCATCAAATGAGAGAGTTAGTTGGTAATGAGAGAGATATTTTACAAATGAGGGTAATGTTGATGAAGAAGTTAGCCCTAAAGTTGATGTTGAGATTAAAATTTGAATAAGTTCAACTGGGGCCTCAAGTGTTGGTAATTGTATTAGATTTACTGCTAATGTCGAGGTTTGAAAAACTGAGGAAGTTTGTTTTCCAAGTAATTTTAAAAAAATAAACTATTTCTATAGGGTGTATTGACTTATACCTATCGGTCCATGAGACTGTACAAGAACCTCATCAAAGGGGTTCAGGTCCCTGCACATGTAATTCAATTATCCCATGTTAGCTAAAAATTACATAGTACACAACATGAACAACATGAACTTTGTAGGCAAAAAGAGTATTAAATAAAAAAAAGATGTTGTCATCATAATCATTGTAAATTTTTTAATTCCTTACCTTTACTTTATGTAGACTATGCAGGATCCTCAACTAAAGGGTTGACGATGTCTATAGTCAATGACCTATTCCCACCAAGGGTGACAACATCACACAAAATATATACATGAAATCAACACCATCAATTGAGTGTCATAAGCATTACATTTGTAAGTTGATAAACAATAAATACATATGTATCATAAGCATCATAAGCATCACATATGTATCATCATATATGTAATTGAACATCATAACTAGCATCACATATGTGTCATCATAAACATGTAATCCATCACATATGTATCATAAATCACCATCCATCACATAGTTAATAAACAATCCACATTCTATAAATAAACACAAAGTTCAAAAAATGTCACATGTATCATCATAAACTAATTTGAAGGAATTAAAGTCACACTCAAGTATATCATCCAAAATGTTATAGTATCGATTTTGAGACTCTTGAGGATGTATGTTGTTTCTTGATGAAATATTTGTCACCTCAAAGACTACAATTATCCCAGAATCACAAGTTTTCTTCGTGTCATCTAACATTTTGATGCGAAATTTATGACCATTGTAGCACATAACGTTGTGGTGTTTGACCTACGATATCTCAAACATGTAAAAATTATTGCATCATGAGTTGATAAACATATGGGTGATTAATAAATTTATATGTACCTATTTATCTCTTAAACCATATGCTAAATCAATTTCCCTTTGCGTAACATTGGAATCTCCATTACGATGAGCTTCTATAACTAATGAATCCACACATTCCCATGTTAATGTGTGACCAGAATGTTGACAATGTTCAATCCATACCATCATCCAATCAAGATTGTTTGCAATATACAAATGTAGTGCATCCCACTCTCGACCAATTGTACAAAAAATAAATAGACATCTTACAACCAATTTATTTTCAAGATTAAGAATTAATTAACTACAATAACATCTTATAATTACCTCTCACTTTCCTCAATCTACCCTTTCCCATCAAGTACTCCCCTTCAAATTTGTTAATGGGGCCGGGATCCCAAATGCGATCCATGTGGATCTTTGTTGCAAACTTAGGAAGATATTTAAAAATATACACCATAGTCTAGTATACCGTATATCCATCCACCATAAAAGACTTAGGATGTGCTCTTTGTCAAACAAAAGCCTTGAAAAATTTCAAGTGCCTCTCAACCATCCACATTGACCTAGTGTGTACAAGTCTACACAATTCAATCTCCTCAACTTGGTGTATGAGGTAGTGTTCTTGTACATTGAAAAAAGCTGAAGGTAGACACTTTTTCATTTCACACATTAGATGAGGAAATTTTCTCTTCCAATATTTTATATCTTCTTTATGGATTTCGTTACATGACAACCACCTACAAGATATTCAAGACGCAAAAAAATATATTACATAACAAGTAAAACAAATCGCAAATATAATATCAATACAACGAACTAAAAAAATATCACTACTTACCTCATGTATTTTCCAAGATCATATATGACTTGCTTGACATTATTATTGAAGTCGTTTGGGAGAGATAGAGGTAGAACATATTGCAACAATTATAAAATTATCTTTTCATTTTTTTCTAACATAATACAATGAAAAGTACATGTGCAGTATACAAAATATATAGTAAAAACACAAGAACATGAATTATCTTAATGAAGGTATGGCAATCATGCATTTTCATCCCTAGCCCAAATTCACTTTTGTTTGATATGAGATTGTTTATGTTCGCAGCAAATCCTGTGGGAAATTGAATTTTTCGTATGACTTCTTTTATAGAATTGCTTTACTGGTCCGTTAATAACCAAGGAAGGTCACTTATATTAATCTGGTCTCCATGGCTATTTGATTGAATGACATTTTTCATTGCATGATTGGATTCCTGAATGTCACTACAAATTTTGACATTTTTTTCTTTGTCACACCTTCCATCCAATATTTTCCATAATGTCTCTGTTATATTCTTTCCAATATGCATGGTATCAAACAAATGCACAATTTGTAACTTCTCATAGTAGGGCAACCTACTAAATTGTTGGGTATAACTTTTTAGTCCCTTAGGAAGGTGGTCATTAATGCCTTGATGACCTTCACAATTATCAATCACATCATCGGTTAAAAAAAAACAATAGAAAAGATGTCTTATGACATAAACCATTAGATGGAATGTCATTACCTTGACAATTAATTCTATTATATTCCAACTTCCATAGGTGAGGTACCATTCTTCGTGGCTTTTGTTAGGTCCCAGGGACAACTGAGAGGGGGGGGGGGGGGGAATCAGTTGTCAAATAAATTCAAACCAAAACAACTTAACCAACTTAAATGCTTAATACCGGTAAACCAAACTCTTATGCCGGTAGACAGTTTTATTAGTTAATTACAATACCGGTAAAGATTAATGCATGAAATAGAAACACAGTAACATCCACAACACATAACACCAATATTTGTACGTGGAAACCTTGTAAGGGGAAAAACCATGGTGGGAAACCTTACCCACAATCAGATGATACTACTGCAGATAGTATGTGTATACAAATGGGGTCTGCACATGTAGAAAGGCCAAGCGCCTAGAGCTCACTGCTCAATCACAAATGGGAGTCACATTGACTACAATTGGATGGTTAAATCCAATAAGGATGTATTGCTCAAAATAACATCTTACTATGCTAGATTCAGTACCGGTGTAGTTTTGATTGTCTTAAGAAAAACCCTCCTTCAACCTTCAAATGATATCTGCATGTATAGCTCTTCTTATTCTTGCATATACCTTCACACAATTCCTTTTTGCATTTTGCATTAGATCTTACAAATAAGATCTTACATTTATATCATAACCTACGACCAATTTTAGTAGGTCGGCTCTAAAGGATATTACAATAAAATCATTTTACAAATAAAACAATGTCCGATGCAATAACCAATTCAACATGTCGGCTCAATGCAATTACAACATTAATAAAACATCTCCATATGTGCCGTGCTGATTTGGAATAGATAAGTCTGCCGGTGAATGATCTGGACCTATTTGCCGATAACAACAAATATGCAAATACTAATATGCCAATGAACAAATCTCCAAGACAAAGTGTCCAAACGATGTCTTCGAAATAAACAGGTGTTTTCCATGCCATTCCAAGTGCCGATGAACATTATATCCTGCTGGTGTACTAGATACTGGTGACAGTGCATAAGTCACTTGCTTGCCAGTGAACATTGCCAATTCTTCAAAGTGCTAGAGTTGATAGGTGATAGTTGGTGTTGACATCAATGACAAAACCATACCAAAATACCAAAAATCTCCCCCTTTGGCATTGATGGCAACACAAGATGGAAAAACCATCAAAGTGCCAAAACGGAAATGCCAAATACCAAAAACCAACAATCTCCCAAAAAAAGAGATCATAACCAAAAATCAAAATATAGATATAAAAAATCTCTCCCCAAAGTAACAATCTCTCCCCCTTTCACATCAAATGCCAAAGTCAATACAAAACTAGATGTAAATACAAAATACCAACCAATTCAGTATACCAACTACTCCCCCTGAGAAGTAGCTTCCTCATCAAAGCTGGAATAAAAGATTTCTCTGTTAATTCTACCGGTTGATGACAAACATCATCTGTCTAAGTCTCTACCGGTGGGGGTATGACCCCAAGCTGGTCTCTGAGATATTCAAAGGTCTCCTTAGGTAGAGGTTTAGTGAAAATATCTGCAATCTACTCTTTAGTATTCACATAAACCAGTTTTATTTCTTTTGCTTCAACATTCTCTCTTAAAAAATTTTGTTTGATAGAAACATGTTTAGTTTTAGAATGTAATACTGGATTCTTAGATATTTCAATTGCTGCAGTGTTGTCACAATAGATAGTTATGGGTTCCTAGCATTTTACCTTTATGTCCTTCAACATTTGCTTAATCCATAATACTTGTGTACAGTTAGTTGTTGCTGCAACATATTCTGATTCAGCTATTGATAAAGATGTACAACTTTGTTTCTTACTCAACCAAGAAATTAATATGCTACCAAGAAAAAATGCTCCTCCGGTGGTGCTTTTTCTATCATCCACATCTCCTGCCCAATTTGCATCTGTGTATGCACATAATTCAAAGTTTTCATCTCTAGGATACCATAATCCAAGATTTGTAGTGCCTTGTAAGTACCGAAAAATCCTTTTTACTGCTGATTCATGATTTTTCTAGGATTACTCTGAAATATTGAAACAATACATACTGCATTCATAATATCAGGTCTTGTTTGTGTTAAATATTGTAGGCCTCCTATCATAGATTTGTACCTAGTCAGATTAACAGGTGTAGATTCATTCCTTAGTGATAATTTGTCATTTGTAGTCATAGGTGTGCTTACCGGTTTAGAGTTCTCCATCCCAAATTTCTTTAGTAACTCCTTCAAATACTTGGATTGACTCAAGAATATACCTTTATCACTCTGTGAAATTTGCAATCCTAAAAAGATTTTTATCTCTCCAATCATAGACATTTCAAATTCTTGCTGCATTTCAATAGAAAAGTCTTTACATAATCCATCTTCTCCTCCAAAGATTATATCATCAACAAAAACTTCTATAACCAAGATGTCATCATTAGTCACTTTGTAGTATAAGTTGCTGTCAGCATTACATTTAGAAAAACCAATCTTCAAAAGCTATTTATCCAATCTTGCATACCAAGCTCTTGAAGCTTGTTTCAACCCATACAAAGCTTTCCTTAACCTACAAACCACATCTTTGTTATCTGTCAAAGAAAATCCATCAAGTTGTTCAATTTAAACTTCTTCTTCAAGATCTCCATTCAGAAATGCACATTTAATATCCATTTGATATACTTTGTAGTTCTTGTGTGCTACAAAAGCCAAGAATAATCTGACTGGAAAGGTTCCAGAGTTATTAAAATAAATCTCCTCAATTCTAGCTACTGGTGCAAAGGTTTCATTATAATCAATTCCTTATTTTTGAGAATATCCCTTACACACTAGTCTTGCTTTATTCCTAATTACCTTACCATCTTCATCAAGTTTGTTTCTGAATATCCATTTTGTTCCAATCACATTTTTGTTTTTAGGCCGGGGAACTAATGTCCATGTGTTATTTTTCTCAATTTGTTCTAGTTCCTCTTCCATAGCTTTAATCCAGTGTTTATCTTCACATGCCTCATTAATTGATGATGGTTCAATTTGAGAAATAAGACATACCTCTTCATTTTCTAGTCTTCCTCTTGTCATAACTCCTTTATACTTGTTCCCAATTATCTGATCTTCAGAGTGATTCAGTCTTACATACCGGGGTGTCTTCATTTGCTACTGTTCCTCAGTTACTATGGAATTTTTAGATGATATCGGTGTAACTGGATCTTCATTCTATACCGGTGGGTTCAATGTAGGTTCATTTGTTAGAATCTCTGTTGCCGGTTCAAAGTCTATATACCTTGAAGTTCCTTTGAATTGTTCATCAATGTTCACATTTGTACTCTCAACAATTTTCTGTAATCTTTTGTTAAAACATCTATATGCCTTGCTCTTAGATGAATAACCAAGAAATATTCCTTCATCACTTCTAGGATCAAATTTTCCAATATACTCATCTCTTCTAATATAGCATTTACTTCCAAATATTCTGAAATATTTAAGAGTAGGAGTAATACCAAACCATAGTTCATGAGGGGTCTTACCGGTTTCTCATTTGATGTGAAATTTGTTGAATGTGTAGACCACTGTGCTTATTGCCTCTCTCCAATATACATGTGGTAGATTTACTTCAGATAACATACTTCTAGCTGCATCTAAGATAGTTCTTTTTTTCCTTTCAACAACTCCATTCTGCTATGGTGTTCAGGGTGCTGATAACTGTCTTCTGATTCCATTCACTTCACAGAATGCATTAAATTCCTTAGATGTAAATTCTCCTCCTTGATATGATCTTAGACATTTGATTTTCTTACCGGTTTCATTCTCTACCATTGCTTTGAATAGTTTGAACTTCCCAAGTGCTTTTGATTTTTCTCTGAGAAAAGTAACCCAACACATTCTAGAATAGTCATCAATGATTAGCATGAAATATTCATCACCTTGTAAACTTTTAGTTCTAGTTGGACCACATAAATCAGCATGAATTAGGTCAAGAGAATTATTGGATTTTTCTAGAATACTTTTAAAAGTTGCTCTAACTTGTTTTCCAAATTGACATTCCTTACATATTGGATTGTGAGGTTTGACAATCTTAGGTAAATCTCTAACTGCCTTAGTAGTACTAATTTTTACCATGCAATCAAAATTTATATGATAGAGTCTCTTATGCCATAGCCAACTTTCATCAATATGTGCAATCAAGCATGTCTTTTCACTGTTATTCAAATGAAAGATGTTACCTTTAGTTTGATTACCGGTTGCAATTTCCAAACTAGTTCTGTTCATAATTTTGCATTTTCCATTCTTGAATTGTAACTGAAATCCTTTCTCAACTAATTGACCAATACTCAAAAGATTATGCTTTAAACCTTCCACATAGTAAACATTGTTTGTATTATGCTTACCATCAAGAGATACTGTACCTTTACCTTTGATCAAGCAAGCTTTATCATCTCCAAATATTACTAGACCTCCATTATATTCCTGAAAGTTCAAGAATTTACCTTTATCACCAATCATGTGATGTGAACATCCTGAATCAATGATCCATTCATCGTTAACTTCAACTTTAGCTACCAAGGCCTGCTCTACCAGTTGAATAGTAGGTGTCGGTTGATCTTCTGTTATAGAAACAAAAACCCACTCATTGTCTTCCAGATCTTCATCAGAATCATCAGTGACTCCTTCATCAACAACATAACAAGATTTATCTTTATTCTTCTTAAATCTGTATCTTTGATATTCAGGGTTAGGCTTGTATGTTCTTTTAGCTTCTTCTCTTAGTCTAGCATGTCTATCAGGGCATCTAGAAGCCATATGACCAATCTTATTACAGTTAAAGCATTTAAAGGGTACTTTACCTTCATACATACTTCCGACTAGACGTTTAGGCATTTTCCTTGCAAATAGTGCTTCAAGTTCTTCATTTTCCCTCCTGCTTTCCTCAAGTTCTCTTGCATAAAAGGCTTTCCAATTAGACTTTTCAAATGATGGTGTAGATGATGTTGATGCCTTAAAAGCTAAATCTATCTTTATAGTAGCAACATGACCAAATTCCTCAATTTCAAAAGATGAAAGTTTTCCAATCAATGTATCCCTAGTTACTGATGTATTAGGCATTGTTCTTAACTCATTTATAGCAGTAACCTTCATTTTATATGCTGGTGACAATCCTCTTAAAACTTTTGAAACAATTTCATCTTCACTTAAGGTTCCTCCACAACATTTAATACCCAAAACAATTTCATTTACTCTTTCCATAAAAGCAGAAATCCTTTCATCTTCTTCCATTTTTAGATTTTCATACCTCACACGGAAGCTTTCAAGTTTTGCAATTTTGAATGTGGAATCTCCTTCATTAAATGTTTCTAGATGATCCCAAATAGCTTTAGCAGTAGACCTATTTGATAATCCCATGATTTGCTGATTTGTTAATGCGCTCAAAAGTGCTTCTCTTGCTTTGCAATCATTTTCCTCATCTTTAGCCAAGTTTGGTGGATTAGGCTGACTGGTTGTAGGAGTTGTATAGCCATTCTTTGTAAAATCCCACATTTCCTTTCCAATACAATTTAGATGTGTCTCCATTCCGATCTTCCATATTCCATAGTTGGTTCCATCAAGCTTAGGACTGTCCTTCCTGAAATAGTTAGTAGATATTGGATCTCATCAAGTTGCTAAACTTCTACAAAAAGAGGACTAGGCTCTGATACCAATTGTTAGGTCTTGGGGACAACTGAGGGGGGGGGGGGGGGAATCAGTTGTCAAATAAATTCAAACCAAAACAACTTAACCAGCTTAAATGCTTAATACCAGTAAACCAAACTCTTATGCTGGTAGACAATTTTATCAATTAATTATAATACCAGTAAAGATTAATGCATGAAATAGAAACACAATAACATCCACAACACATAACACCAATATTTGTACATGGAAACCCTATAAGGGGAAAAACCATGGTGGGAAACCTTACCCACAATCAAATGATACTACTGTAGATAGTATGTGTATACAAATGGGGTATGCACATGCAGAAAGGCCAAGCACCTAGAGCTCACTGCTCAATCACAAATGGGAGTCACACTGACTACAATTGGATGGTTAAATCCAATAAGGATGTACTGCTTAAAATAGCATCTTACTATGCTGGATTCAGTACCAGTGTAGTTCTGATTGTCTTAAGAAAAACCCTCCTTCAACCTTCAAATGATATCTGCATGTATAGCTCTACTTATTCTTGCATATACCTTCACACAATTCCCTTTTGCATTTCGCATTAGATCTTACAAATAAGATCTTACATTTATATCATAACCTAAGACCAATTTTAGTAGGTCGACTCTAAAGGATATTACAATAAAATCATTTTACAAATAAAACAATGTCCGACGCAATAACCGATTCAACATGTCAGCTCAATGCAATTACAACATTAATAAAACATCTCCATAGTGTGTCATGCTGATCTGGAATAGATAAGCCTGTCGATGAATGATTTGGACCTATTTGCCGATAACAACAAATATGAAATACGAATATGCCAATGAACAAATCTCCAAGACAAAGTGTCCAAATGATGTCTTCGACATAACCAGGTGTTTTCCATGCCATTCCCAGTGCCGATGAACATTATATCATGCCGGTGTACTAGATACCAGTGACTGTGCATAAGTCACTTGCTTGCCGGTGAACATTGCCAATTCTTCAAAGTGCCAGAGTTGATAGGTGATAGTTGGTCTTGACATCAATGACAAAACCGTACCAAAATACCAACAACTTTGATGTATTCTCTTCTTTCCCATTGAAAAGATGTTTTTCAATATTTCAATACTTTTGATTTTTGTGGAGAAAGTGCCCATACTCATCAAACACCTGCTTTCCTAAACTTTTTGAATGATGATATTTCATCTTTGGACCACAAACTGGACATGCAAATTTTCCCTTTGTTTGAAGACCTACAAGATAATGTATAATTGGATTAAATATGTTAAATTTTTTAATTATAATACCACAAAAATGTGTTAGCCTTGGGGCATCATGTATTGTCCATACAAACATCGTATAGAATTGAAATTGTCTTTGTCCTATTGGTCTAGAGATGTCATACATAGTGACACCATTCCATAACTCCAACAACTCATCGATAAGAGGCTCAATATATACATTCATATCTTTAACTTGGTACTTACCTAATCGAATGAACAAAAATATTACATAATTATTATGACCATTTTATTGCAATATTTATAATTAAATGTAGATGACTATTAGATGATAAAATACCTAGAACAATCATTGCCAACAATATGTGCTCTCTCTTTATTGACATCCATGGAGGAATATTATTATTGATAGCAAAAATAGGCCACACTAAGTAAACAGATCTCAGCTCTCCAAATGGATTGGCACCGTCTGCTGCCAATGAAAGCTTGAGATTACGAGGTTCTTTTTTAAAGTGTGGCCACTTTTCCTATATGTCCATAAATGTTGAACTATCCGTAGATATTCAAATAATGTCATCTCAACTTCTATTGCATGCATGGTAATCCATAAATTATGCCAAGCTAGTGCACTTGATTAATCGTTGCATACATGGAATAATGGGAATATAATGAAGAACCTTGCAAGGCACCCTTTTTGTTATTTGATCTGTTCGATATGTATTGATATGACATTCAGGCCATTCAATTTGAAATTAATGTTGTTTGTGATATATAATATGATCATTGGGACAAGCATCTATGGCTTGATACTCCATTCCAATATCTTTCATATTGGCAGATAATTCTTGGTATGAGTGAGGTAGAATATTTGATGGTGGTGACAAAAACTCACCTATCAATCTACAACAAAAATATATAATTTGTTAATATAAATAATATTAATGGTACATAATTCACCATTTATTATCTACAATGACATATATGACATACCATAACATACATGAGATTGTTATGTTGGATAAACCATTCATAACCTTCAAGTTCCCCAACAACAATACAACAAAGAGAAGAGTTGTCTGGGAGCCTTCGTAAAGGGCCTCAGATGCCTTCTCAAGTAGAGGGACATCATGAACAACATCAAGGTCATCTTCATCATCATGATTAGTTGCGCCAGTACTAAATGTGTCATGGATCAATGTATTTGTACCATCATCTTCAATTGTGTTTTGTGGCTCATGATCATCATCTTCCATGGGATCATTATCTTTAGCTTCGATATTCACACCTCCATGTTCCTCCACTTCAAAAACCATATTCTCTGGGTTGTGTTGATCCATATGATGTGCTCCGAGATGCTCGACCTATATAAAATTGATAAACATAAATAAACCATGATCATGATCTCATCATCAAGTGATTTCTTATGTATATAAATTATTAAAATGATATAATGAAAAACTTACCAATGGATGATAATCATGTCCCCCTTCAATGTGACTATGTAGCCTACAATGTTTCTTAGCTGTTTTGAATAGAAGTCTTCTAGTCTTTAACCCCTTACAAATTTATCAGTGACAATAACATTTTCCATCACCTTTTCTTTTCAAGTTAGACCACAATCTAGCAATTGTCTCCTTATTTTGTTGTTCGCTGATATTGTTTGACATGGTCTTTCTTCACAGGCACAAAAATTGGGCTATAGAACTAGTTATATAGAAGTTGAAATGTTAGTAATAAAATCACATTTCAGTATAATATACCAAATTAAATTACTTGAACATAGAAATAATGCAAATTGAACCAGAACCAATTAACTCTTCTTTTTCATCTCAAAACATATCTAATGGCTTTGTGGTATGCAATCCTTGTATCATATCTTAAGTTGACTAATGTCTAATTGGGGTAATCCATGAGTGTCTAATGTGAATTCATTATCAATGTTGTGAAGTCATCGAGAGTATGGTGATGGTCATCCTTATAAGATCCTCTCAATACTGTCCAAATCAGTGACAAGTTAGACAAAATTCTCAGTCACACCTTGAGTGCAAGTGAATGGTATTGCATATACTTTTGGGATGAACACCATTGAGAGTCATAGACCCAAGTTAGTCTAAAAGGAAAGTAAGTATCCATTCCCATGCTCATGAATACTTACATGACTAATTCTGCCCTTATGTATCCTAAACATTGGAGAGACCTTATTTGACTTGCCTAATCAATGTGGTTGCTGTCCTAATATGAAATACTGAGTTCTACCCTTGCCTCGGCATCAAACTTCTCACATCACGTTTCTTCACCAAAACACACTATTCCCAATCTTTCTCAATATCCTCAATGGAGGGGCATGTATAATGGTTTCAACATACAAAGTCAATGATCATACACTCCATTCTTCTAGACACCCTTGGATACATTACTTGGCTTCTAGGCTTAGGAAAACTAATATGAATTGAGCTAACACCATGAGGATAGGGTCAAGTATCATAGAAACTGATCATAATTTGTGAAGACAGGGTTCACACATAAGTGTTGGCTCTCAACAATGCCACACTTCCAAAATTGTCACTCTCAGGACATCTCCTATTGGGTCAACACTCATTGATGGCCATAGGGTGAAATCAATGTATCTATGCTTTAAAATGCTTACTCTAGGCTTGGAGGACCCTACACAAGGTCTATAAATTTTACCATTATAATTATTTTTTAATGGATGAGGATCTATATTATCATTTCCAAAATTGTGTTATGCATATTCACAAAAAGAAAGGTAAGTGGAAAGAGTCACATCCCAAAGTCCAAACAAGACAATAGCTCAAAACAAAAAACAATTATAACAAGACAACTAGGAGGAGGAAGTTAGCCCTAGTCATTTGTTTTTCTCTTTATATACATTTGCTTGTTTTGCATATGTCACTTGAAACTACACTTCTATGACCCTATTTCAAACAACATGAATAATTTTGTAAAATTAGTAGTAGCACTATCTTTACACCCAACTATAGTGAAAGTCCCAAATCATCTTTGGTGGTTCCTTAGTGGGAATAAAAATGTGTCTCATGTAGCATAGGAGCTCATTTTATATGTGAAAATCAAGAACCTACCACCTAACTGTGAATTTTTGGTATATGTTAAAGAATTCAAGATCTCAAATGTTAAGTTAAGGTCACTCTAATGTTTCATGCTTGCAAGAACCAAGTGTTGTTATCAAAGCTGTAGATGAAAGATAAGTCAAGCAATCAACAACCTTATCAATACTCCCATTCTTGTGTCAAATGTTCAATTGAAAAAAAATGTTGTAGGTAACAACCTTAACAATACTCTCATTCTTGTGTCAAATGTTCAATTGAAAAAAAATATTGTAGGTACATGGAGCACCTTTGATGATGGTAATTTTAAAACTCACCTCAAGTCTACATGAATTGTAGAGGCTTGTAATAAGTATGCATGACTATCTCCTTACCCAAAATGTAATCCTTTAATTGCATGCAAACCTAAATGATAGCATATATCTCTTTGTTATATTTTAGGTACTTACCCACTATGTTATAAAACATCTTGTTATGGTAAATAGAAAAAGTCTCAGATGACACTATGTTAGAAATGGCTCACCATTGTAGGTACATGGAGAACCTTTGATGGTCATTTTGTAACTCACCTTGAGTCTACATGAGCTGTAGAAGCTTGTGATAAGTATGGATGATTGTCTCCTTCCAATATGTAGACCTTTCATTGTATGCAAACCTAAACAATAGCATAAATCTCTGTCATATTTTAGGTGCCTACACACTATGTTAGAAATCATCATTGTCCAAAAATGGTCATTTATATGGTGGCCAATTTAGTAGTGGTGTGTCAAGGACATTATCAATTGAAAGTTTTACCCAACAATGCAAAGGTGCACCCATCAACAAAATCAACACGCCTCTATACCTTGAGAGCATATGCTCCATTTGCTTCTATTGTGTAGTTATTGCTGGTGTTTGAGTACATGTATCTATTGCAACTTTCCATTCTTCTTCAGGTCTAATAATTCACCCAAACTGAAATTCACCTCCATAAAACCACCCAAACTGAAATTCCCCTCCATCACTAAATCAAGTGGAGTTCCTTCAACTCCTCCTTGGCTAGCAAGCTAGCAATCCAACATTGTTGAACTGGAATTCTAATTTAAGTAGGGCTCTACTAATTTTCTCTAATCTAAGAAATTACTACATCTCCAATTTAGAAATATAATCATCAAAAACATCTACATCAATTTTCCCTTCAAACTTAGGGATGTCACAACTTACCTAGGCTCTAAAGGGAGTTCAATTGCCAAATGACCTTTCCAATGGGGCTCATTGCTTATTTTGGTTACTTTGGAGCATTAGCACAAATCAGTTCATCATCCTTGATCTTTGTTTTCCTCAAGCCACCTAGATCAACAACTTGAAGGAATTCGAGGAGTTAGTAGCTAGTTCTTCAATATCAATATAGTTGAACAAAATAAAACACAAAATGGTAATTAAAATATAGCTGAACAAAATGATATATCTTTTTAATCGAGCGTGTTTACAAAATGGGTAAACTTTGTAGTAGAGATCAATGCCTTCTATTCTTTTTACATGATTCAAATTCAGCCACTATATAGCTTTCAAAAAAAGGAAAACTTACTAAAAGTAGTTTATTAGGGATCTTGGTGGAACCAAAGAATCATCACACCTAGTACTAACTAGTGTCCTTGGAAGTTAAAATGAGCATTCAAATAAGGACAAACCTAATGGAAAATTGAAAATGTTTGTTGGAAAATTATTTATTTGGCACCCCCATTTGTCAAGGCCATAACTCTTGTCTATAACTGCCATTAAGATGATATTCTCAACAATTGATTGAATCTTGTGAGCTTGGTGACTAAGACACTAGTGGTCCAAAATCGAGAATAGGGTCAAGTGAATTCCTTCTCCAATGGATAATTTAATTTTAACATTTGATGGCACATCTAATAGGGCTGTTAATTGCATTTTAAGCTTAATGTCTCAAGGGAAGGAGCACATATGTAACCTAGAATTGCTCCTTTGTCCAATTATTTTACGCATTTGTAACCTTGAATGATTCTTTTGCACTATTTTTCTACACTTTTGTACAATCTAGTTGTGCTTTTGTTTAATATCATTCTTTTTCAGAAAACTTCCAAATTAGGCACACAATCATGACTTCACATCTATAAAATAGGAAACTTTTGGACAAACTAGACTTGAACGACACTTGGAAACAAACTTAAAACTTGCAAACTTGAAATTTATACTTGACAACCACACAATTAAAACATAAGAAAAAATTGGAGGTAAGTCAAGAGGAATTTAAGTGTGGAATGCCTTCACATTTACTATCTCTAGAGGAATCTCAAAATATTTTGTTTTCATCTTCAAAGGTGCTGATAAAAGATCTTCATCAAGTTGCTATATTGAAAGACATATATGAATTTTTACAATATACTAAAGGGATGCAAGTAATTAAAATGGTCCTTGTTTCAAATCCTAATTATTATCTTCAGTCTCTACTTAACAAGGGTGATGTAATAACCCACCAAAATTGATCCAAAAAAAAAAAAAAAAGTTGAGTATATTTTTTTTTTCCTTTATTATGTTTTATTCAATTGCATACTCTGGGCATCCATCCAATTAGGATTAGGCATTCATCCATTCGGGATGAGCTTCTAACCATACGGGTTAGGCAATTGTCCATACGGGACATAAATTCCATCTATCCAATACGGGATAGGCATCTACCCATACGGGGTAGGCATCCATCCAAACGGGATAGGAGATGCTCTGGCCAGAGACTTAGACTCATCGGGACCATTCGGGTCCTGAGCCACTCACTAAGTACTACATTCTTCTAACAGAATGCACTGAGGTCGCCGTCCTTAGGAGTAATTTAAAAATAACACAAGCTTGAATTCCGCCTCGGAATTTGGCTTAAAGCCTCAGGAAGTCAAGCGAATCCATACGGGATTCCTTCCGAGTATGCATTGAATTAAATTGATTGTCTTATTTTCATTTAGGATTCTTACTTAACCATACCTAGACCCCACTCACGAACGCCTGAGTACGAGGGACAACTCCATCCCAAGACTGCCTACATACCCGCTTCGGCACGGGATCAAGGCGTAAAGTATGTAGTTCTATTTTCTAATCTATGGTTTGATGTAAACTGATTTGTGGGTACGCAACCCTTTCTAGGGTCAGTGTCCCAGACAGTTTCTCTGCGGTTGCTACCCACGATGGTAGCACTTAAGCGAAGGCTCAAGATGGCCTATTGCTTGTGGCCTAACAAAATATCTAGATCCTAATACTTATCATGAGCGTCACCCAATCGCAAATCACCAATATCCCTTTGAGATGAATAAATAATAATGAAGGTAAATTTTCATGAGAGCTTTTAACTTGACCATCCCTAAGAGGGGTTTGCTATGGTTTCTCTCAACGGATGTGAAGTTCATTCAAAAGTTATCTTATTAAATTATCAATCCAAGGGGGATTACCCGCCCCTCGGATTTTAACTTCCAAATGTCCCTTATTACTCCCCGACGATTTATAGGGACGATGCCACAGACGTCGTTAATGCAGCTTTATTAGGTGTTAAGTGCAGTAGTTCAACACGACGGCATTACCCGTAAGCATGACCCAGAGGCACCGTATATACCGAACGCTGCTAGTTTTGGTTTTCCAACTCCATTTGTTTAGTTTTCTAAACTAACATCATGCTTGTATACAATTTAAACTTTAAATACTTTCGAAAAAAAAGAGAGAGATATCGTTATTCTACAATTGACATGATAATTGAGAACTTATGAGCAATTGCATGTAGATGATGAATGCGGAATAAAAGCAAGGTAAAATAATATCATTGCACAAAAAAATGAAGGAGTGTTTACTCTTATCGTAAGAACAATTAGAAATAGAGTTACTAGAAATTTGTTTACACTTTTGGAATTAATCATAAGACTTAAAGATTTAAGTAAGCTCAAGTTTATCACCCAAAAATTAATTAGATCCTCAATGTTTTGGGAAGTCCATTTTTTTTTTTCCAATAATATACCATGTGATAATTTCAATTGATCATTAAAACTATTATCAATGAATATCAATATTAATAACTATTACCAATTACATTAATAATAATTATTAACAAGTTATTAATTATTGTTAAAAATTATAATAAAAAAAAATAAATCGAAAGTTTATCAATTATTAACATCTAAACTTTAATTACCATCTATTAACAGTTACATTCAATGAAAAAGGGTTTTAAAATATGCAAAGGCATGGTATTGCGTGCCCAGCGCGCTTAGTGGGAGGGGGGGGGGGGCCACGGTTCCCCCCACTACCCTGCGGCCACTGCCATAGCAGTGACTGCAGGTTAGTGGAGGGTACCGTAACGGTACCGCTCCCCTACCTGCAGAGCTATTACTCCGCCTGCGGCCGAAGTCCATGCAACGTACCGCGTGGTACAGACAGTTTCTCACATGCGATGGGGTTTTTTTTTTTTTTGAAACGTTTCGTATGTATATATATATATATATACGTACGGTTTCATTCATTCATTTTATCTTATTATTATTTTATCTTTTCCAGGTTAATTTAGATAGATAGAGAGTAGATTTAACTTCAAAAATAAATTAAAATATTAAGTAGTAATGGGGTTCATTCTTAGGAATAATTAACCCAGAGGGATTAACAATCCAGGGAGAATAACTTGATCCCAGCATACTGCAAAGGATTGAAACCCAGAAGTGCAACTAAGGGTAATTCATTTTTTTTTGTTTCCACACAGAGATTAGAATATCCCAGAGAGAGTAAATCATTTCCAGCCATGAAAGGTAGATGGATTTATGCAGGCTTATGATTGTATTTCGTTGGTATGATTTCAATCTTAAATTTACAGGGATGAATTTATTCCTACAGGAGGATTTTATTTATTCAAACAAGATTTTGTTCATAGAAATGAATATTTAATTCTACAGCAAAAACAACATTTTGATTATTCAAACTGACAAAATCCAAACTATAGCAAGCAAATTGATAGATAATGTTTTTTTATTAACAGTATCAATCTACAGCATGAAATTGAAAGACATTATTTTAAATCTGCAAGCTAACAGTATCCAATCTACAACAAGAATTGAAGGATAATAATATTATTTAACAGTATCCAAATCAGAAATTGAAAAAAAACAATAATTTAATTCTTCAACTCATCCACTACAAACAGATTTTCAACTAAGTTTAACAATATATATTAACCCTTGATCTAACAAAATTTTTTTTTACAAATGAGTCTAAAAAAAAAATTTGAAACTAAATTTCTTATCAAGACTAAAAAAAAAACAATTAATCTAGTTCTCATCAAATGATTTCAAACTAATTCTTTCAAAAATCTGAAACAAAGAATCTCATTCTCATCAAATGATTCTAATTACCTACTTCTTATAAAATTTGAAACTAATTCTTTCTAGCATCTGAAAACAATGAATCTCATTCTAACAATCTAATCAAATCTAATTGCAACAAAATAAGAGGCATGAAAACTAAATTTGAAGAACCTGGGTGCTTGGAGATGGTGTAGAATCCTCTATGAACCTTCCTTGATCCTCCAAACTTGAAGAGAAATCCTCCCAAAACAAAATCTTGACTACAAAGGAAAATTTTTACTTGCAGAATTTCTTAAGGAATAGCCAACACCTATTTTTTGAAACTTGTACCTCTTTTATAAAAGAATTTCCAATTTCCCACTACCTAATTATTAATTGAAAAAAAAGAGATTCTCTCCCAATTTGGCCTCCATGCAAATTGATTAGGCTTAGTGGGAGGAGTTACATGCAAGGAGGTGGAGAAGCCTCTAGAAGCTTCTTATTCCTCCTACAACATGTGCCTTAATTTGGGTGAGGGAAATTAAATAACAAAATAAAAATATATGTACTTTCCATGTGTGTGTGGTTTATTATTTTTATTCCCTTACAATATTCATTCAATAATTTATCAAAGGAATATAATAGAGTTTTGTATTTAAATCAAAAAGGTGATAAAGGAGGGTTGTGACAGGTGACAAGTTACCTCTAGTTTTACTCTCCCTATTCAGAAGGAACAAGATCTCATATATTTTAGTACATATAGCCAAAAAAATCTAGTTAGTGTGTCCATCCCAAGCATACCATTGTTTGACATATTGACTCTACAATATAACACCATATTTCAATGACAATCATATAGAGAAACACATGATCAATTTTATGAGCCTATTTTAATGACTCTTTTATTTGGCTTGATAGAATTTTATACTCTAGTTACTGTATTGAATTGTTCGGGGGATTACAGTTAGGAGATGGCCATTGGGGGGTTATATTACTCCTAAGTCCCCACCCTTTTGTTCATCGAGAACTGGCTGTGAAAAGGTAGAGATCATTCTGAAGCACAAAAATCTGCATATTGATCTCTGATGTTTTCATGTAGATCGATCCAAAGCACAAAAGTTATGCAGAACGATCTCTTGCTGTTGCAGATTGATCTCTTCTACTACAGACCAGTCTCTTGCTACTGTAGACCGATCTCTTGCTACTGCAGATCGATCTCTCCTTAGTCTTGATTGGGTAGACATGTTACGCTCTAAAACAATGACACTTTCTAACCAATAAGACTATTTTATAAGTACTAAAGTATGCCATCTTATGAATTATAGATAGTATATATTTGCATTTGAATTTTCTAATCTCTTATACCATTTGATGCAAGAACATAAATATTCTTCTACCTAACTTAGATACTAAATAATAGTTAGCACAAATGTATAGATTCTTTGCACACAAATTGAATTGACATAAAGATTACAACAAAATATTTATTCAAATATGCAATTAACAATCTCTAATCAATCCTCTCTACACAATACCTCTATCTCTCTTGGCCAATCTTGGTCGATGCCCACACACCTCCACATCCCTGGTCGATACTTCTTATATTGTATCTTCTCCAATTTGATACCCTTTCATGTTTTGAATTACAATAATTCCTCTAGTGAACCAAATCTACCTAAAGATGAAAGAAGGCCTAATGTCCCTAGAAGCTAGTAGAAAAGAAGCTAAGGTCGGAGAGCAACCCAAACTATACTAGAATTAATATGATGGAATTGTTATGGTATTGAATATAATTTTGAGTCAAGGAAGTTCTCTTAACTATTCCATAGATCAATGACAATGAGTGTGTCAATTTAGAAACAAACTTTGAGATGCACACTCTAATTAGTAAGCTCTTTTTTAGTAACATCATGTAGCAAAGTCTATAGGTTCTTTGTGTAAACCTTTCCTTGTATTTTTTTATCTTTGTGTTATCCAAAATCTATTTTTCTACATGTGCCATATCCTTGATAATGGAATTTAATAATATGTTGAGCTCATTACTATTTTCTTAGACAAATGTGTATTCATTTTTTTTAGCAATGCTTTCTATTTGAGTTGAAACCTTAAAATTCTTCAAATAATATTTGAATTTTATATTATTGGAATTTTTATTAATCAAATTTTGATAAAGATAAGAAATGGATATCTAAGATTAAGACTTATAGGCATGTGGTACATGTGAGAGATAATTTTTCTGTCTCAGTTTGCTTGCTCTCTAACTAGAAATCAATTTGTTGTTATCTTGATGGATTTTACATGAAATTTTGTCTAGCCCATGGAAATAAATACACAATATGATAAGAAAGACATTGGAGAAAAAAGAAACTAAATGCATTATTTAGTTCTACACAAATGAAAAATTCTCAAATAATTTTAGTTGTCAGTTTTATAGCCATTGTAGATTTTTTTTTAACAATATTACATATTATTTGGATGCCTTTTGATAAAATTTATGGTATTTTTTGGTGTAACAAAAATGAAGTGAAAAAAGCTGAAAATTATAGTCAAAAGGTTGAGAAAGTTGCAAGCTAAAGAGAAATGATAGCAATACTAGGCACTTGATATAATATTTACATGAGATTTAGCCAAGAATACTAGGAATTAGGCAAGTTCTGCAAAGAGAGCATGTTTTATAATCATTATCAAACCATATATCCAAGAAATTCTTGTGGAAGTGTGGAAACAATTTTCCAGTTGTTGTATCTCTTAATATTTATCAAGCTCATTTACATTGATAGTACATGTAATTTTATCAAATTCTACAAACCTGGCTACTAAAATCTGTTGTCTCCAAAATCCTACAACCAAGAAAATTTAGCCTTGGGAAAATGTTGGTTAGTATAGATCAATGTGTAGGGTGAAGTTTTAGGTGACAATGGTAGTAAGCACTTGTTAGTTTATTAGGTCAAAACTTAGTTTGGACCCTTGCCGACCTCCTCCATCAACTGTGCCCTCTTCTCCTCTTCCCTCTTTCATTAAATGATCATGCACAACCTGATCTCCTCCAACGATATCTCTATCCACTCTTCCCCTCTTTCATTGATTTCAATCCACTATATTGGTAGAGGCATCTATTAAGGTGGGTGTATCAAAGGAAGCCATGGCAGGTGGATGTAGCTAGATCGAGGAGAAATTGGATACCAGGGTATATTCAAGATAGAAACCTTAAGACTTAAGAAGATTAAATTTAAAATAAAAATTCATATGCAAAATACCCTAACCTTTTAGGAGATGCAGGGTTTCTGAGGTCGATGAAGGTTGCACGCAGGGAATTGCTAGAGGTCGACGAAGTATCTTGCACGGGAGTGATTGAGCAAATGACTTGCGCTCTTTTTTTTTTAAGTGAATGCCCATAGTCTTCAAAATTTCGATGAATGTGGGCACTTTTTTTCAAAAGAAAACAAATTTCATTACTAATGCCCTCTCTGTCAAAACCAAATGTGAAATTATCGTGGGAAGTTCAACGAATTCGGGCATTTAAAAAAAAAAAAATCAAATTTGGTCACAATATACCTTCTCTGTTGGAAACCTCTGTCAGAATTATAGACCAAATGTATTACTGTTAGGTACTTGACCCTACTGGCTCCCCTCCACGACACTCACTTCTTTGAGGCAGCCAAGCACAAGCCCCCATGAAAACTCCCTGTGGCGAAATTTGTATCTCTACTAAGAACCGTAAGAATGTGATCCGTTTCAGAGGTCTGACCTTATGCGCCAACAACTAGAAGGTTTTTGGCTTTTAACACAAAATGTTTCTAGTAAGGGCATCCATTCAGGTGGGCATAGATTCAGTGAGTTAACATCGCTATGCCATTCTAGTACCCGTTGCTTGCGACTTTCATTACAATCACTTTTATTTATAGTGGTTTGGAAGAGCTTGGATTTAGCTTATTACCACTTTGGTTTGTTCCCTCTCACTGAGCCTTAAGGGCTACTCAGGAGGCAGGTCCCTTTCTAAGGATAAAACAAAAAGAGCCTATTGCTCAAGACACAAAAAACAAGTTTGTTAATTTTAGAGCACCAATTGAAGTGTTTGCTAAACTATAAAGGCACAAGGTTTCAAAATCTAAAATAAATTATATATTTATGGACTATCTAAATTAAATTATAAATTTTAAATTAAAACCATGATCTATTATAAATGGACTTAAGGGGCTAGAGAAAATGCCAATTACACAACAATAAAGTTAATGGAATTTGAAATGCAAATACACATATTATTTCAAATTAAAACAAGATTATTTTTAATCCTACTATTTCCAATTGATTTAATAAAAATAAAATAATTTAGAATTAATTAAGATAGAATATTATATAAATTAAAATAATTTAATTTAATTAATATTATTTAAAATAGAGTAGCCAGAGAATGGCTCTGCAATTTTTTGATCATGCGAACGACCGAGCTGTCAATGGTGGGAGGAGATGCGCTAGGGTTGCCTCAACATCCGGTAGGGTTCCCCCTCTGCAGGAGAAACCTTGGGAGACTATGAAGAGAAAGCACACCATTAGGGCAGAGAGGAGATGTGCTGCTAGGGTGGCCGTAGACTCTGCATATCGCTATCCCGATGACCATCGCCCATATCAGGGCAGGGACTTTGAAATGGTTGGAAAACCTCCATATGGTAGGGAAGTCTTTGCACATAACCACCCATGGCAAGTGGTAGTGGGTAAGAGAGAAGCTAGGACAGAGAAGAGGGAAGTTAGGGTGGCAAAAGAAACAAAAATGTGGGTGATTCCCATCACCTCTCAAATCCTCGACTGCGCCACCAAAGCAAACAAGATACCACTGGGTTTTTGAGCAAATTACTCAGGCCCTGGATAACCCCTCCAAAAGCCACATCAGAATACACACCCACTTACCAATAGAGTGGAGGGTTATGTTAGATTCACTAAGGATGGAAGAAGGGCATTGCCATTTCATGGCCCTAAATTCGCAAAACCATTTCCGGTCTCGAAGCTGGGAAACTCACCACATCATGTCACAAGAAAAGAGGTTGCCCTAGTAGTGACAAAATCTAACCCAGAGCCCATCAAAATCACAAACCCTAGAGAAGCAAAGGATTTAAGTAATTACTGTAGAGAGCACAAACTCTTTGCAAAATAGGGAGGGAACAACCAGCCACTCAACGAAATTGTGGAATAGTGGAAAACAAAATTCCAGGGCCAGGTAAGTATAACAACCCTAGCAAATAACTTTCTATACATTGAATGCCATGATAAATCTCTGAAGGTTAAGCTATTGCATGACGATTATGTTTTTCACAAAGGCACAAATTTTAATTTCATTGATTGGCAACCAAAATTTGATGCTAATGGATATGAATTGGAAATGGAATCAAAATGGATAGAAATCCACAATGTTCTTGTAGAATTAATGCATGCTAAAATCTTTATAGAAATTGGGGATAGTCTTGGAAAATTCATAGCTGTAGAAAAAAATTGGTCGAATCACTCAGACATAAAAATGCTAATAGAGATAAACAAAGGCAAGGGAGTCCTAAAAAATATAATGTTAGAAACAATAGATGGTATATATAGTCTAAAACCGGTATGGTATAATGGACCAATAGTAGAAGATTTAGCTTTATGCAAGAGGTCAAGTCCTAATTTGTAGAAGCCGCAAGTGATAGTATTGGATAAAAATGAAGCTTCAAATGAGAAAATAAACATATAATTTAATGATGATAGGGGTGGTTTCATTATAAACACTGGTCAACAAGAGATTGATACTACCCCAACTCTGTCTCCTATCCCAATCCTGGGTAATAGTCCAGACAAAACCTTAGAAACTTAGGCTAATAATAATGAGGAACAAATCCAAGTAGAACTAAACAATGTTATAGATAACCTAATGGGGAAAATAGTTGAAGAATTTGTCAAACAAATACTCATTGATACTCTGGAAAATTGGGCAGAGAATGTTAACATTCCCATTATAGAACAGGTTCAATCCCCCCCCCCCCCCCCCGCACAAAAAAAAAAACCCTACTAATCACCAGCCCAACTAAGGTGGCCCAAGAAGATACAATCACAACCTATACCACTCTGGAGGAATCCCCTATTGTGGAAGGGTTGAATGCAAATGAGGAAAGAGATTTCATTATCAAGGAACTGATCAATATGCAGGTAACAGAAAATAACACAATATTAGACAACAACTCTAGCAATCCACAAAATAGAGGTATCCTCCAGATGGGAGGTGAGAAATCAACTCCTGACTATGGTAAATATATGAGCAACAAAAGAGGTAGGAAGTCTTTTTTAGACAAAAAGAAGATGGACAGGGATGTGGAGGAGTAGGCCAAAATTACATCACTGTTGGGGCAAGGAAAATCTCCCCATCCCCTCAAAGAGGTATAAACATACTTACTTGGAATGTTAGGGGTTTGGAAGCTCCTAACAAACAAAGACGGATTAAAAGAAGCATACTAAAATCTGCTATGGATATAGTTATGATACAAGAAACAAAACTAGGCAAGACTGATATAAATAATTTTAGCAGAAAATTCACCCAATGGAAGATGGAAGCTATGGAGTCTACAGGGGCATCGAGGGGACTAGGTATAATGTGGAGAAAAAATGTAGTTGCATTCACATGTCAAACCAAAATGCAAAATTGGATGGCTGGCAGAGTTAGAGCCCTTAATCTAAATCTTGAGTTTATAATCATTAATGTTTATGGCTCAATTCTAATAGACAAAAAGAAATTAGTGTGGTAGGAAATAGAACACTACTTAAATACTCAGGATGAAAAACACATCATCATAGGTGGTGACTTCAACACCATCTTATACTCATCTGATAAAAGTGGTGGTATAACTACTATTAAACAATGACAAAGAGACTTCATAAACTGGATAAATATCAATAACTTATTCAAAATCAGAACAGAGACAAGTTTTCACACATGGAATAACAAAAGAAAAGATTTTTCAACATTGTAGAAACACTCAATAGATTCTTGTTTAAAGGAGATCTAACCGATCTCCATACATAACTAAAAACTATAGTATTACCTTGGTCAGACTCTGATCACTACCCGGTACACTTCAAACTTGTGGGGGAAACAAAGCAAGTAGGGTATCCCTTCAAGTTTGAAAGAATGTGGTTTACACATGAAGACTTCCTCCCCAACATACAAAAATGGTGGAAGGATAATATCTTTGTAGGATAAAAAATGTATTGTTTGGTCTCTAAGATGAAAGAGATCAAGCACAAGCTATTAGATTGGAACAACGAGAAATTTAAAAACATCTTTGAGGAAAAGTCAAGAATTGAGAATGAGCTGGAGACAATAAACACTGATGTGATGCAAAATGGGATGACCTCTGAAACATATGGAGCTGAGAAAATTATTTTATGTGAATATGAAGGCATTCTGGCTAGAGAAGAGATATATTGGAAACATAAATCTCGAGAGACATGGTTAGAAGATGGTCATCGAAACACCAAATTTTTTCACAACAGTGTTAAAATTATAAGGGCATCAAACAAAATTACCCAAATCACCAATGACAATGATCAGATCATAATGGATCAAGATCTGATTCCAAAAGATGCAATTAATTATTTTGAAAATATCCTTAACAACTGGGAACACTTAGACCTCCCTACCAATAGAAGCTTAACAAATAATATACCTAGACTAATAACAGAGGATGATAATAAAATGTTAAACTCTAAAATCACTCATGAAGAAGTTAAAATGGATCTGGCATAATTTCACGGAGACAAAGCCCCTAGACCAGATGGCTTCCCTGCTAGTTTTTTTTAGAAATGCTGGCACATCTTAGGGGATGAGGTTACTAATGCCTTGCAATCCACTCGCAATGCAGGGATATTCCTAAAAGAAATTAATAACACCTTTTTGGTCTTAATTACAAAGAAGGAGAACCCCTCAAAATAGGATGAGTTCAGACCCATTTCTCTATGTAACATGATCTATAAGCTACTGACTAAAGTCATGGCGAATAGATTAAAAAAATTACTGCCTGCCATAATATCAGAAGAAAAAATAGGCTTTGTACCCAATAGATAAATTTTAGATAGAATTATTATTGTCTAGGAAGCCATCCACTGCTGTCAGATCCAAGGACAACCTAATATGCTGCTAAAATTAGACATCTAAAAGGCTTACGACAAAGTGGATTGGTACTTCCTCTGTAGATGTATGAAGGCCTTTAGCTTTAACAAACAATGGATAAATTGGGTTTACTTCTGCATATCAAACCCAAGGTTCTCTATCTTACTAAATGGGAAACTAGAAGGCTTCTTTGAAGATTCTAGAGGACTCAGATAGGGGGATCCTTTATCCCCATTCTTATTTATAATTATGTCTGAAGCCTTAGGTAGAAGCTTAGATGCATCATGGAGGTCCAATAGACTAACGAGAATTCAGATCATAGGTGGAGTAGAACCATGCACCCATCAACAATTTGCTCATGACACAATAATTTTGGGAAAACAATAGTTAAAGGAAGCTAAGGAAATTAAGAAAATATTATAGTCTTATTGGTTGGCCTCAGGAGAGAAGGTAAACAAAGAGAAATCAGAAATATTCTTCTTTAAAACGAAAGCACAAGAGGAATACAGGATAGCTTTGTATCTAGGGTACAAAATAGGGCATCTTCCAATCACGTATTTAGGGATGCCTCTAGACAAAGGTATCAAAATGAATAAACTTTGGGATCCCCTGATTGAAAAAGTGAGGAAGAAGCTGTCATCCTAGAAAGCCTTATGGTTGACTAGGGCAGGAAGATTAACCCTCATAAAAATAGTATTAACAACAATGCCTATCTATCTTCTATCTTGTATACCACTTCCAAAAGGGACCTATTAAAAAATATCTCAAATAATGAGAGACTTCTATTGGAATGGTGCAGAAGATAAAAAAAAATGAAATTGATATCATGGGAAAAGATATATCGAGAAAAGAGTCACAGAGGCACAGGAATAAGAAAATTACTATGGCAAAATATGGCTTTAGTGGAAAAATTGGCATGGAGAATATATACATCCTCAGATGCAAAATGGGCTAGAATCCTTAGGAGCAAATACATAACACAAAACCTAAGAGAGGCAGTATTTAGGGAATCAAATCCACCCAAGGGATATAGAATCTGGAATTTTATAAGAGAAAGCCGATCATTGATAGTGAACCACCTATCTTGGGATATTCACGATGGTAGAAAAACCTTGTTCTGGGAGGATTCCGAGGGTGGTTACCCCTCAATAGACAGTCTAATGAACACAACCGACATTAAAAACCAAATGAAATCTTAATGGGGGATCCATGTAAAGGATTATATGACATTGGTACCTAAATCAACAATGGGATGGAAATGGAAAAACATGCTCCCATTCTTAGTGGACAACAAAGACCAAGAATTGCTGCAAATTCTTGAGGGTAGAATAATAACACTCAGAACTGGGCCAAATGAGATTATATGGTCAAAGTCAAAGGATGGTCAATACAACTACAAAGATGGTTTTAGAACCATATATGATGAGGCAAACATTATCAAACACTACACCCCTAACACAATTTATTGGGACAAACTCGGTCTCCCAAAAGCTGGCTTCTTTGCTTGGGTGACATTTCAGGGGAAAGTCCTGACTGCGGAGCAATTTAAACTTAGAGGTTTTGAAGGACCCTCAATTTGTGTCTTATGCAAGAAAGATCAGGAAAAAAATGACCACATATTCACAACCTGTAACTACACACAGAGATGCTGGTACTGGCTGATGGCACAATTAGGCTGGTTAGGCGCCATCATCACTTACCTAAAGGATTGGCTCAAAAATTGGCCAATCATCAAAAGGAATAGCATCTTCCACAATCTATGGATATTCAGTCCAACAATAGTAATCTGGGAGGTTTGGAAGGAGAGGAACAGGTGAATCTTTCAAGAAACATAAATAAAGGTAGAAAACTTGATAGAAAAATAGAAGCCTCCATCACAGAAACCTCCAATAATAGGAATATGACCATTCCACAACATGATAAGACATTTACAAAGTGGGATAACTATATCAAAAAACAATGGAAGGGGATCAAAATCCCTCCTTTCTTTGGGAAGGGGAACAAAGATAAGATCGAGGATAGAAAAGCATGCAAATGGGTGCCCCCGAAGATTGGATGGTGCAAACTCAATTTTGATGGAGCATCCAGAGGCAATCTAGTGGAGGTAGGGGCAAGATGTATAATTCACTCACATGGAGGGATATGTATTGGATCGAGCTCACGATATCTAGGGAATTGTACTAACAATAAGGCAAAACTATTGAGCCTAATAGAAGGTTTAAACCTATGCAAACAATTAAAAATATCCAAATTAGAAATAGAAGGGGACTCGACCATTATTGTTAATGCAATAAGGACCAGAAAAATGTTGAATTGGGAGCTCAGAAGCTTATTGGATAGAGCCCTCTTGCTAATGGGATGCTTCTCAGACTACACGATCAATCACATCTATAGGGAAGCTAACACATTGGCATATAAGTTAGCCATTTTAGGGGCAGATGGAACAAATAGAACTACATTATCAACACACAGGCATTCAGATTTGGATACTCATACGCAGATATAAATTGAGACATAATCATAGAAACAGTATATTCACAACACATTCACATGTATATTGGAAGGTATACATATGTACATGCATAGATAGAGATATATATGTACGTATATAGTTGTGTTTTGTTGGAAATATGGATGGAGTAACTGAGAGGGGAGGGGTGAATCAGTTACCACAAAAATAAATCCACAAGTCCCTTAGATGTCTTAAATATAAACTGCTAAAACTCGGTAAATTAACTTATCATTGTTCATTAAACATTAACATGCATAAAACAAATAACATGAACACAAGTAACACCAGATATAACGTGGAAACCCAATTTTGGGAAAACCACCAATGTAACTAGTTACTGATTTTCACTCTTCTGAAGTGAGCCCTGTTAGGAGCCAACCCTGTTAAAGGTTACAAAACACACTGTTAGGTGTGACCCTGTTAGAGGATTTAATCACCCTGCTAGGAGTGGCCTTGTGAAAGGTCTTAAGAACAATTCAACCGAATTGTCACCTTGTCAGAGGATTTACAAAAATGGTTGTTAGACCAACTCTGTTAAGAGATTTCGGTATCACTGCTACAATGGTTAGAAAGCAACAATGAAGTGATCTGAATTAAATACAACTTATCTTGCTGATACAGATCTCTGTTTTGCGCCAATAGATCCTTACTGATCACATATATCTTTTCTGCACCTCAAGGATATCACTGATCCTTCATCAGAATTCGCACATTTCTACTCCTTCACATTTCCATACTTCTCACACTTCCTCACACTTCGAAATCGCAACTTGATCCCTCATATATACCATTCAGGTTACCAAGTCGGCCCAATTACAAGTTACAATAAATATTACATAGGTCGGCTACATATACAAGTTTCAATAAATATTGCTTCGGTCGGCTGCATAAACATTTCACTGATGCTCGGTGAACACTGCTGATTCTTCGGTAACCGACTGAACTCGGTAAGTACTGCGAACTCGGTAAAGACTGACTTTCCTTCACATATTCTTCGAAGACCGACTGAACTCGGTAGACTCTGTCTAACTGCCTTTCCGAACATTCTGAGCTCGGTAGACTGATATGACATTTGTGTAACATCAAAGACAATACACAATTAAACAATTGTATCCAACAGTATTTATATAATTATATGTGTACACATGCATATATATGATAGAAGAGACAAATATAGATGCACATATACATATAAAACTATATATACAAGTATATACAAACATATATATAGTTATAAGAATATGTATTCACATATATACCTATCAATAATATCCCGATAGCAGAGACTACTCCCTTCTATAGATGCAAATGAATACAATACATACACAGACATATATAGACAGGGTTAATTACAGACAAGAATATGACAAAATTGGATACAATACATACACAGATAGATATACATCCACACTCACATAGAGATATACATAAATTCCTATATATATATACATATATAGACTCAGAGGCTGAAATATGCAAAACACGGCTTGAACTCTTAGCAAACTGGAGACACTAGGATATAAGACAAACAGAGAATAAATGATAGAGTGATCAACAATCTCAAACTGATACGACATGACATAATTGGGATGGCACCTCCGCAAATGTGGCAGATACACACATACTCTTCTGGATACATACAACAAGATTAAATATCCAAAGCTATATTTACTTACATATATATGCATATATATACAAATATATAAGTATGTATATAGATATATATGTGTATAAGTACATATATGTATATGCATATGTGTATATTTATAGATATATGCATATGAGTGCATATATGTATACATAAATCTACATATATACATATATGCATAAAGGCATATACATATATGCAGACACGTACATGGACAAAATCTAATAGAGCAAATATATACCTACATAGAAATATAGATATATATGCCCACACACACACACACACACACACACACACACTGTGTGTGTGTGTGTGTGTGTGTGTGTGTGTGTGTGTGTATCAATGTAGTATATAACAATGATTAAACATCATCGGCCATAAATCATCATGAAGATACTGCTCGATTGCTTGAGTAATCATGCATGGATAAGGCAAGGGAGTAAGGAAAACCAACAATCATGAAAAAGTAATCATCACTCCCACAGTCATATAGTAGGACATTTTGGGAAGGGAAATATGTTAGAATTATCAGCAAGCAATCATATTACATACTGAAAGGCAGATAGGTAAGCATCATGAGACTAGCTTGGCACAACTGGGGTCACAATTTGTAGAATCGACACTACTGGTTGACATAACTAGTATATCTTCACATAGGCATACATCACTTCGCTCTGCCTAAAAATGGATTTCGGCATATATCTTTCCCTTGAGAAGCATGAAATATCCTTCATCAGAGAAATCTCTAACAAATGATGGTCGGTTATCCTGAAAACAGAAGATGATTTGGTCATACATGCGACCAAAAGGATTCTGGGTGATGAGATTATCCTTTCAGAACATAGGAAGAGAGTTAACAGTAGCATCCCAATAGGGTTTGCAAAAATATTACTCACAATGGGAGAAGGAAAAATAGTCATAATCACATTATGTAGGTTGATCTTCAAAGAAGAATACTTGGGCAACCTGGAAATGGCGATAAAATGTGTGGATGATAATCTCCAAATTCCCTACTCGGGCGACTACTCTAAAGTGGTGGAAGCTATAGATAAGGATGAGGTGCTCAATGTAGAGTTCAAAAAGCCCATTCTAAGTAATAAAGATCAGAAACTCTGCCATCAAAGACAAACAAAGATTGTAAGAAGCATTGCATTTCTTAAGCAATGGCTTGGAGTGGTAAAAGAACCAAAAGGGGAATGGTGGGTGAGTTATATGGTAGAAGAGGGATGGACCCCATTCCAGGCTGATAACCCCACCGAATCATAAGCCTCTGATATGGAAGCTATAGATGACAAGGAAGAAGATTAAGCTTCAATTACATAGTTTTTGTTTGCTATTACTATTATAAAGAAGAACATGGTACATAGTGAATTGTTTATTTCCTTTGATATAACATACGTAGCCAAGGGCAAGATACTCATTGTATGACAATGTCAAAACATATAGTTATACTAATTAAGTGAAGTTTAGAATGAGGATGTTTTATGAAGTAGCCATAAAATAAAGTACAGTAATAGGGAGTACTTTAAAGGTTCTAGCATATTGGTTTACTTCAACATTTATACTTAAATAGATATAAATCTCAAATATCACAGTAAGAGTCTTAAAGTACATGCTAGATAGGCTGTGTTAGTATCAATCCTTTGCTGACTAGTGTTTACACTTCTGATATTTTTGTAGAGTGGGTAATCTTTCAAAATATAGCCAACAATTTCTGATGTTGACTTAATTTGAAAGAAACCTAGTCTATAATAACAACAGGGGTGAGTATACAGAAATAATATTGGCTTTTATTCTTCTCTTGGCACTAACAGTTAACAAAGTGGTTTTGTAGAAGAATGTCTTGAAAATCTATTTTGTAGGATAAGCAGAAGGTGACAAATATGGCAATAGTGAACTTGGAAGGTTTGGCAGAAATACAATATCCCATGTAAATCAAAGAGGCTACCTATGAAGGGATTTTTGATAAGCCAAAATGCAGAACATGTAAAAGGTCATATGTAAATTAAATGTTATTAGATTGACTGGACCTATGGTCTTGGGCAAGGCCGAAGGATTTCTCCTCTCCACTCTTTCATACTAGCGCCCGCACTGAGCGGAGATTGTAACACTTTTTTAAAATAAAATATGGCTTAGGCCTTTATATCAAGCAAAAAAAAATTTATTTAAAATAATTTTCATAAAAATATTAGATAAAATATATTTAACTAATACTAACAAATAAACACAATTTTTGGTATGTAATACATATAAAATTAAATAGAAATAAAAATAAAAATACATACTTGCATCATGATATCTTTGCCTTCTTTGTTCTTGACATCTTTGCTCCGTTTTGGGTGAATAATTCCTTGAAGTCTTATTTTGCCTTCTCTTCTTGTTCCTGATGCTTTTAAAATAACCTTCAAATATCTTCAAATTATTGCCCTCAAAATAACTTTCAAATTTCTTCTTTCATCCAAAAATGCGAATTGTTTTGATCATTTGTGTGTAAAAAAATGAAAAAAAAATGTATATTTATATGACATACTAAATTGATAAAAAAATTACAAATTTGGGTCAGCTTGGGTTCGAACGAACACCGACTATTATGAAAGGTAGGGTTCATTCGAACCCAACGGTTATGTGAAAGTACACACCATTATTTTTCCCAAGGGTGATTGAACCCCCCTTTGCTCGAATCCCTTAGGGTTCGATTGAACCCCCCTTTTGCTCGAACCTCTGTTTGTTCGAACTGCCTTTTTTGAGATCTCTCCTCAAATTCTTTAGAATTCTGAGAAATTTTGGCCTTCACACCTCTGGTTCAAGGCTCTAATGAAATAATCTTGATAACCCCAAAATATAAGATGGTAGTGCTTGGAGCAAGCTTTCCAATGAGTATAATTTTATTACATTGCGAATTTATTATGTTGTTTTTTTAATTTTATGGAATATTGGTTTTTCACTGAACATCAACTTCTCTATTCAATACATTGGAAAAAATATGAAACTAATTCAAAAAATTTATGAAAAAAATCTATGCCCTAGGTATTGATATCTTCCTTCTAACAAAAAAAATAAAATTGAGTTTTGATACATATAGAACAAGCTATGTGTTCAAATGTAAGCCTATGTTTGAATTATAACTAGTCAAACTTCAAAACTTAATAAAATGAAAACTACTCAAGATATCACTATCAAACCAACAACAAGCCTTGGATATTGAAGTTACAAACCAAAATTCGAAAGAATTGAGTTTTTATCATTTATAGAAAAAAAAGTTTTGCATTTCGGGAGGCACATCACTCTTAAAAAATGTAGTTTGCTGTTAAAAACTACTTTTTGAAGGAGATGGAAATTTTTTAAAAAATTGAAAAATATATATTTAGAATCTACAGAAAAATGCTACAAATCACTAATTTACATCATCGTCAAATTTTTAATAGTTTAAAAGTTATAGTTGTCGGAAGTTGAAGATTATTTTAAACATGCTCATCTCAGTGTCAAAAGTGACAAAAAAGTGGGAACTGTTATTGTTAGATCACCCAAGATGCAACAAGAGCATTTGGATCTACTTTGATTTTTGATAATAAGTCCAAAATATGAACATTGATTGTTGAACTGGTATCAATGAGAGACCGCCTAATATCAACACCATTAACATAAATGATTATCATCAATGGATCTGCTAAATTCCTTACTTCTGAAGGCAAATTTTCATGCAAATAGAATGTAATATTCGACATATCCACATGAATAGGATCCATCAATGCATTCACATCTACCAGTTTAGTGGAAGAAGGTAATATGATCTTTTTCAAAGAACCTTTTGAAGCATACCTTTATACAGTAGAGAAATTTGAAGAAAATCCAATAATGATATCTTAGTAGGAGTAAGATGAAGTTTCTCAACTAGATCATAGTCATTGGGTTGTTTGGATACAAGGTTAGGTGCTTGAGGAAGATTTGGTTGAGAAGGTGGTAAATAAGTAGCAGGTTGATCAACATTCTACTTATTTCTTCATGTTTTATAAGTAACATTATAAGAAGCGTTCTTAGATAGAGTAAAATTTGTAAATAAACTTAGAGAATTAATTTCAAAAGGATTACCGTATATAGACTTGACTTTCTTTGGAGATGGACTTGTTAGAAAGTTGAAATAACTAGAAGACAACTGAGAGAGGGGGGGGGAGTTGAATCAATTGTCACTGATTACCGGAACTATTAGCAATTTAAACTTTAATATCGAAACCCAAAACATTAATACTAGAATGCTTAAACCAAATACTGGAATAGAAGTTAAACCAATTAAGCATAAACAATAATCATAGAATAAATACCATCAACATGACACCAAGATTTGTACATGGAAAACCCGATAAAGGGAAAAACCACAGTGGGAAGCCTACCCACAGTTAGATAATACTTCTGCAGTAAGTATGTGAATTACAATTAAGGGTCTTGCACTTGCAAGAAGGCCAACAACCTAGAGCACACTGCTCATCAAAAAAGGAGCCTCACTGACTACATAGAAATCCAGATTACAATCTGAAGAAGTGTTGAACTGTAAAAGATAGCATCTCCTATGCCTGAGTACAGTTCTGGTTAAGCTCAATACCAAAGGACTAAATCCTCTTACATACACCCAATTCAATCTTCACTGATCAACCAACTCCTTTGCCTGAATGATATTACATTATTTGAACATCACATTCCTTGACCATGACCTCTAACATAACCATGATGATCTACAATGAGATCTTACATCTATATATACAAACCCTCGACCATAAACAATCAGGTCGACCACTAGACAATAAACCAATTACATAATTACAAACCATGTCGGCCTTAGACCAAACAAATAATATCCAACACATAAGACATCTCAGAAACACATCAAGAGGTCCAATCCACACGTTACATTAAAGTCGGTCCATAACCTAGACCAACCGGGACCCAGAATAGGTCCACACGCTATAGAAATTGTGTCCATCCACCAAGTCTTGAACATGGTTACCAACAACATCCTAAAACTCCACCAAAAGATGCACAAACACCACTTATGCGATTCATCAAAGATCTAAATTAAAAGCACTGCTGGTGAAACCCTCGCCGAAACCAAAAACAAAGCTTCTAAGAAAGAAGGATAGCATCTGATCACTAGACCAAAACCAACTAACCAAATATGAGTATGAGTATCATGAACAATCCAATTCCATCACCAAATCATAATGGAGCCTACCAGATCATGCCAAATCCAAATCAACCAGAAGCCACTCAACTTATCGGGACCAGAAGGGTGCCAGTAAAGCATCCAAACAACTAGTGTTGGAATTAATGACAAAACATCAATGTAACACATAATCAATTGCACCAAAATATGAAAAATATCTAAGTACCAAGAAATGCAAAACAAGTATCCCCCAATGGAAGACAACCAATAATCTCCCACATATATCTCTGAATGTCAATATCTCTCCCCCTTTGATTTTTTATTTTTCTTTCTTTGTCTTTTTCACATCAATATCTCTCCCCCTTTGACATCAATGCCATATATATGACAAAAAAATCAAAGCAAAAACATAAACCATTGAACCACAAAGCTAACTACTCCCCCTGAGTAGTAGCATCACACATCAGTGTCAGAATGAATGGTATCTTTGATAATGCATGCTGAACTGATGCCAAACCACATCAATCAAGTCTCTACCAGAGGGGCAGAAACTCCCAATCCGTCTCTCAGGTACTCAAATGATTCCTTGGGCAAAGGTTAGTGAAAATATCTGCAATCTTCTCTTTAGTGTTCACATAAACCAGTCTAACTTCATTTGCTTCCACCTTTTCCTTCAAAAAGTTATACTTGATAGATATGTGCTTTGTTTTAGAATTAAATACCGGATTCTTTGATATATCAATAGCAATAGAGTTATCACAGTGAATAACTATCGGTGCATCATAATCCACCTTTATATCCTTCAATATTTGCTTCATCCATAAAACTTGTGTACAATTAGTAGCAACAACAACATACTCAGCTTCAATAGTAGATAAAGAAGTACATGACTGTTTCTTGCTAATCCATGAAACCAACTTCTTTCCAAGAAAGAAAGCTCCATTGGAAGTGCTTTTCTGGTCATCAACATCTCCAGCCCAATCAACATCTGTATATGCACATAAAGTAAAGTTATCATCCTTAAGGTACCACAAACCATATTTTGATGTAACTTGCAAGTCTCTAAAAATCCTTTTCACCGCCATCTCATGATTTTCTCTAGGATCACTCTAAAATCTTGAAAAAATACAAACATCATTCATAATGTCAGGCCTAGTCTGATCAAATAAAGCAAACCTCCAATCATAGATTTGTATCTTGTAGGATTTACCGGTGCAAAAACATCTTTCCTTGTCAATTTCTCACTTGTAACCATAGGAGTACTTACCAATTTAGAATCTCCCATACCAAATTTCTTCAACAATTCCTTAGCATATTTAGTTTGATAGATGAAAATACCTTTGTTAGTGTAGACATATAAAAATGACCATATTCCTAAATGAATATTTTATGTTCATTTCTCTATTTAATTAAATCCAATTTAATTAAATTACCTGCATTCCTCTATTTAATTAAGTAAAATTACTCAATTAAATTCACTATACCTCTTTTACCATTTAATAGAATAAATTCATTTTATTCAAGTAAAACTCCTATCCACTTTTTAATTAAATTCAAATTTAATTAAAATAGTTATCCTAAATTAAATAAATCTAATTTATTTAATTGCAACCAAATTGAATTAAATTCAATTAAAACCCATTACCCCTTCATCCACTTGCAAAATCCTACACCTCCCACTTGCATCCTAAACTTTCTTCCTAATCTCTTCTAGAATCCATCTAATCCTAATTAATTAACCCAAACCCATCCATTATCCCTTTTGCCTAAATTTGAGGAGGTCACTTCTCAAATTTGGAGTAAAGTCTTCAAAAAGAATTAAAGCCTTTATCCATTCAACAAGCTAACTTGTTGAATACCCCCAAATTTGGAAGGACTCTTACAAATTTGTCCCCAAAGTTTTCATAACCATTAATGGTTAACTCAACCCTCTAGCATGGTTAAATAATTTCCCTAAACTCAACCTCCATGTAACCCAAGGATCTCATCAAGCATTTATTGCTTTCACCATGGTTATCCTTAATCCTTTGCACAAGAATTTATCCTTTGGATAAAAGCTTTATCCAATGGGTAATCTTAACTTAACCTTAACCCTTAACCCCTGGGGTAACCATGAGGTCTTCTCAAGCATTTAATGCTTCTTACATCTCCTCTCAACCAACCTTATGTTGACAATTGTCACCATTTCATTGGTGTCAATTGCAAACATGGATTCCCAACTTTCAAACTCAACCCTTGATTGCCTCTTTCAATCCTGACCATCCATTGCCCTATTTTTTCTATAAATAGAGCTCTCATCCCTCCATTTTTCATCATCCAAGTCTTTAGCATCACACTTATACCAAAATCCATTCAAGCTTTCATATATCATTTATGTTCATCATTTAGCCTCTCTTTTAAATAGGAATTAATCTAAATATGCAAATTTAGAGTATGTTCTTTATCATTTAGCTTAATCATAGACTAATATAGCATGCTAGGATAGTCTTGTTTGCTAATCTTGTCATCTTATAACTAGTTTATTGTATTTATAGGATCATGCATAGCTTAGGATGCATTTCATCTTAAAATCAACAAAAGCATCCCTCATTCTTGCATTTGTCATCCCTAAACCATTTTGCTCAGTGATCCGAGAGTAAAAACATTAGTTTGAGGGACCTTGTGAGATAAAGAACCATGGAACCAACCTTGGGAAGCTGAGCCATACTTCATGACTCCGTAGCTTGCACCAAGAAGTCCTGTGGGTGTGTGAGCAAAGCCTCTTTGAGCTCTGTTTTTCACATACTGAGTTCTATCGACCCGCTTTTCCCAGATACATTTCTGGCTCCCACCATGGGGCATCACCTCATATATCAAATTGGTTTTTGAATTTAACCACTTTTGCAGGTCCGTGGGAAACAAGAATCAGTGCGTGGGAAACATTCCTTAGCACATATGGTTAACAGCCTAGTGCATCTGGCTTACTATTCAGTGCATTGGGTGCATCATCTAGTGTGTGAAGTCTTTTCCTTAGCACATCATAATACTAATATTTTCCTATAGGTCTCGGCGTGGGAGAAAAACAGAGAAGCACCTCCAAAACACAGAGTAGCACATCCTGAAAATAGTATAGTGCATCTCTGCCTTCTTTTAACGCATCATTGTTATTTTGTAGCACGTACAGTTTGTTCTGTAGCGCATCATAGATAGACAGAGATAAGAAAAATAAAATCTGTAACCGAGGATAAAATTAGACTTGTTAAAGTCCACCAGTTATCTAACATTTTTCGCTTGTTATTTTGCAGGATTCTAACGATTTTATTGCAGATAGGAGCTTAGTCTTAAGATTATTAAGATAGTTAGAGTTTTTACTAACTTAGTTAAGTTAGTTTAAAATTTGAACTTCTTTTTATTAAAATTGAACTCACTCTATTTTTGGGCTATAAAAAGAACCACAATCAGAAATTTTCTTACTTTCATAGGATAAAAACTTTATTTTGGGCTCTAAAAAGAACAATACAAACTTTCCTTTTTGCAAAAGTAGCTTTAAAAAGAACCTCACCATCCTTTGGTGTATAAAAGGATTCATTTTAAATTTTTGCAAAGGAAAGAACCACACTTTTTTGTCAAAGAGGGACGTTATTCCCCTTTTTACCGATTTCCTTTTGTTGTCCAAATCAAAGTTTTGCTTTGTTGATTTGGTTCTTTTCCTAGATTAGATAATCACTGATTTGGGGAAATAAAATAAACACCATGTTTTTTTAGAGCAACATCTCCAAATAGAAGTTAGCAAATCATTGTCTTGAAGGTTAAAAAGAATATTGTTTGCCTTGTCTAGAAAGTGGAAGGTATATGCTCTCCCCTTAACTGGGTGATCAAAAAGCCAAACCACTCTTAAGCTTTCTGTACTTCAAGCATTATGCAACTTTTAGCAGGCCTGCCTTCCCGAGGAGTTGGAATCAACTCTTAAAGCCATTTATGGCCGGTGTGAAGGGAACAACCTAAGCGGGAAATGACTTTGACGCCAAGTATTCCAACCCACTATAATCAAAAGTGGAAAGTGACGAAAATCCTTTTCAACAGTTGCGTGCATCGATTAGCCTTCCCCTAGTATCCTTGAGATATGTAAAGCCTTTGTTCTAAAGGTTGGGAAGCCTCCTGAGGGAGTTTATCACTGACGGCCAAACAAGAAGCTTGATTATGAACCATAGAAATAGAAACCTTGAGCCGAGTCAGTAACCAGACATTCATAATATCATAGTGCAAGGGTGGGGAAGAATCCGCCCCCAAGATCGCTCACCATATATCTCCAAAGATAACTACTCAATTGTGAAGCAATTCAATTTGAGTTAATTTTCTGGCAAAAGGCAAAAAAATGGGCGCCCTCTAGGGGGTGACACAACTATTTGAGCTAATGGAGTATCGAGACTAGTGGGCTATAAAGTTATTTATGACCTTTGAATAAAGAGTCTTCTTGAAGTGTATTATTTGTATCCAAACCTATTAAAACATTGGGGATTTGAACACATCCTCATAGAACATACACTTTTTGTTAGGTTAAGCAAAATGGTTGTCTCTTTGGTGCTATGCTTGCATTTACTACTTCAGAAAATCATCCATCAAAACTGAAAAACTCATAACAAAAATCCAAAAAATGCCAAAAAACCAACCAAAGGAAAATATCAAGGCAGTCTAGCACATGAGAGCAACTTCTTAGCATGTGTGGTACATTTGTTAGCACATCAGGGCATCCAGTTAGCGCTTCCGGTTAAAGTAGTAGCATTCTACGAAAAATTTCAAAACAACATTACACAGTCAGCGCATCCAAAAAATAGCCTAGCGCATTGGAGCATCAGCCTAGTGCGTAGGAGTCAAACAATAGCGCATAAGGTTTAATAGTTAGCACGTAGTAGACCCATATTAGCACATAACTTTTCTGAGCAAAACAAAAAACAAATTTTAGCAGTCTAAACAATTAGTGCGTGTGGTCTTTTATTTAGCGCGTGAAGAAATTTCAGTAGCACATCTTGTCTCTATTTTAGCATGTGACCAAAACCAGAAAAATAGGGGGCAAAACAGTGAGGAATTTTGAAAATTTAGAAAACATTTTTGGAAACCTCTTTCCATCAGCATCAATTTTCATCAAAACAGAGTATCAAAAATAGAGCTTTAAAAACTATTTCTTGAGCAAAATTTGTGTCAAACAAATGTTGTAAAAATCCAAAACTGGCTACGCGATAAAACATATCTATCCTATCAAAATTAGGAAACATCATCACAAGTGACAAAAGGGTCCTTTATCATCTCACGGATTTTATCTCAAAAACACTTGTTTAAAACCTCAGGTTGTTAAATCAAGTTTCCATATCGGGAGACTTTATCCATATCATTTGACACGCTTTGTCGTGAAGGGGCATCTAAACCTTCACTTTGATAAAGTAAAACTTGAGTTTTCAAAGCAAGATCAACTGAATTCAAAACCATTCAAAGGAAACCATTGACCACTTATGCATGACTAATCCCCATATTCCGAGAAGAAAGAATATTTATCGTAACACCGCTTTGAAGAAACAACAACCAAGTTTTTCTAAATTTATCAAAAGAAACAAATTTTTATACATCAATCGTCAACTCTTCAAATCTCATTGAACATTCCTTCATCACGTTAAACTTTATATCCAAAACAAATCCAATGAATTTGACAAAGAGCCTTTAAAGACTAGGGCATATTGTCAAAAATCCGCACTTAATCAAATCATAAAATGTGGAGGAAAGATCAATCCGACATTCTTACCCGACGAGTGCATCACTTACAGCACACCCCGACTTGAACCACCAACTCCTGAGCAACATATCGAAGAGGATTTTGTCCCCTTCATCATAGAAAGTGTCTACTAAAATGCCTGTTACTCGCTCTCAAAACAAACAAAGTGAGGCACAAGCAAAATCTAGTATGAATCAAAGATTATCAAATCCTTTTGAAGGTCCACACCTAGAGGATACTGAAATTTTTGAAGAACTTCTTTAGGAATGCGAAGAAAGTGCTTCATTCCAAAAACTTGTAGAAAGACTCATGGAAAATGACAAGGAAAAATACTTGCTCATGCTCACAAGCAAAGGAGTCAAACTCCCTGAAGACTTTGACGTAGATGTGTTTAGAATGCGACCTCAACATTACAAATATCAAGAACGACAGCGAGAAGGGGAAGCACGCAACCCTGAACAAGATATCCCCGAGAAAAAAATACCGGAGAAACATACCCCAAGACAAAACATCCCTGAGCAAAACATACTGTTCCATACACCGTTTCAACCCAGGATCAATGCAAGGGAAGAGCTCTTCCCTCGACAAAACAATGTGCCTTTGGTTGCTCTTACTCAACAAATGCAAATGTTACAAAGACAAATGCAAGACATGCAACAAGGGATGATAGTGCGGTACTGATTAAATGAAATGTGTCCTTATCCCTTTAACAGAAGATTGCACATGATCCCTTTTCCTCTAAACTTAGACATACCTAAATTTGACAAGTACGATGGAAAAAGTGATCCCCGTGATCATGTCAGAGAATTCTATACCATGAGTCTTGAATTTGCTCATGATGACACCTATCTGATGAGGTTATTCCCAAGAAGCTTGGGAGGAAAAACAATGGAATGGTTATCCAAAATTACATCTCCTGTCAGATCATTTGATGAATTGGTTAACAAGTTCATAACACAATATTCCTATAACATTCAACATGCTATAACCATGCTAGATGTCTGCAACACCAAATAGAAAAACAATGAAACATTTATGATATTCCTTCAACATTGGCGACGTATGGTTTCACGATATCCTCAAGACATTCTTGAAAAGGAGAAAATGGAAATTTTCATCGACAACTTGAATGGTGAGATGAGTTACAGGCTCAAACTCCAATGCATACCGTCTTTCGCTAAATTGATTGAAAACGACATTCAAGTAGAAGAGGCATGTGTCAAAAAGGGAACGCTCAAATTCTTCAAAGAAGGAACAAATTCATCAAACTATAATAACCAAAACAACAGCAACTTAGACAAGTCTTGATTCTAGACTCGAAACAAAAATGAAGGCAGCAATGAATCACATAATCCAAAATCTAAGCAACCAGTGCTCGCATTATCCGGAAATCCTCAAGCTACGAAAGTTCCTAAAGGTGCTAACCCAAATGCTAACACATACACACCAAATACAAATCAAGGTCAACCCAATGCAAACAACACCAACGATACTCAAAACAAAACCATGAATCAAGGACCTAATAACAATTCACGTGACAGCACCAACAATTTCCAAAAATGTGTCTTCACACCACTGGGACAATCACTAAAGTCAGCATTCAGAGAGCTCCTGGCAAACAAGATTATCTCTTTGCCTACAATCAGCAACTATGAAGCCCAAATCAAACCACCTTGGTGGAATGACTCACACTATTGTGATTTTCATTGTAACAAAGGTCATCGAACGAACGATTGCATGAGATTGAAAAACATTGTTCAGGACATGATTGATCGAGGTGATTTAACGGTAGATGGTCTCAAAACAAATGGTGACCACAGAGCCTTTAAAAATCCTCTTCCAAACTACAACAAAGAGGGAGCTTCAACCTCAAATGATACACATGGATCTCGTATCAACCACATCTACAATAACACCATCAATCACATATCAGCTGAAGACCATCATGTGAATGTCATCACAATCCGAGACCAACATGCTCATGAATCTATCAATGTAACAACCAGAGCTCAGAAATATGTCTTGAAGGGACATACATTGCCTACAACCACTACACCAAAAGTCCAATATGATTTAGTCAGCCAACTACACAAAACTCCCGCTCAAATATCTATACTAGAATTGCTGAAACTGTCACCAAAACACAAAGACATATTAGAACAAGCACTAATAGAAATCAATGTACCTCAAGATCTGGATGCGGACAGATTTCAAGCCATGGTCGCTCATATGACAGGGCCTCGTAATCTCACCTTCTCAGAGCATGATAATACTTCTTTAAGTCATCCGCATAACACTCCCCTCCATTTTGAAGTCATCGTTTATAAACATCGAGTAAAAATAGTATTGATAGATGGAGGAGCTGGACTTAATATATGTACCTTAAAACTTATCCCTGCATTAGGCTTCTTAGAGGAGTCTATTGATCCACGTAAAAAGATTACCATAAAGGCATATGATGATGAGGAAAGGTCATCTAAAGGAATCGTGATGTTACCCATACAAGTTGGACCAATGCAAAGGATACTATGTGTCAGGTCTTAGACATAGACCTCACATACAATATCTTATTAGGTCGACCCTGGATACATGAAATGCAAGTAGTGCCTTCTACATATCACCAGTGTGTCAAATTTCCCTATAATGGACAAGAGGTCTCTATATCTGCTGATCACAATCCATTTCAACATTGTAATGCAATGGGGGCAGCCCAGGATAGTTTGGTTCCCCATAATAGGGAAAAACATAAATCCTCAACATCAGATCTATAGAAGGCAAAGCTCGAATCATTACCTAGAGATTTCAAGTAGAAAATGCAAATCAGAGAACAAGGTATGGGAGAATACTCTTTGGAACCCATGTGTTTGGCCAACTTACCAACATCACCCAAATCTCATGGATTACCCACAACATCAATGCATCAGGTAACTTAGCCCATCACCAAATTTGATTGTACCTTCATCCAACTAGGCACTCTAGCACATGAATCAGAAGAGAAGGACATTCTTAGCTGGTTATACAAAGATGAGGAAGAAGATAACAGAGCAGCTGCTCTGGATATAGTTCTACCAACACACCTATATGGAAAGGGCTACTTAATCATGCAACAAATGAGATATGATGGTAAAGGACCTATTGGAAAATGCAAAGAAGAAGTCACTGAACCCATAGACCTTCCTTCACAGCTTAGTAGAGACAAAACAGGATTGGGTTGTAAAATCACTTCCCTATTAAGAAATACACCACAGATAATTCCAAAACCTCAATGGAAAGCAAAGAAGAAGTACAAAGAAGAATCCTGGTAGGAAGCACTATTTGATTTAGAAAAAACAATCCGCAAGGCACGTGAACGTCAAGAACAGAAGCAACATTAGGGAAAGCTCCTCATTCATAAGAAGGCCATATCCACAACAGTAGCTCATATTCAAACACCAATATCTAAAAAACCAACAAAATCATCTACTAATACCGTTATTCCCCCCCAAGGAGGCATAGTTTATGAACAAATACAAAAACTAGAAGTAGGATCCGACACCGAATCAACAAAAACTATCAAACTGGTATCCATCATCAAAGATCTATTTTCACCATATAACATACTTGTTTACAGCACGGATAAAATCTGGGATGATAACTCAAAGACTGATTCCAATGAATATGAATGGGGTAGTTGCTCAAACGCTATTGGAGATATCACTGACAATACTGGCTCCATATCCCTTTCTCAAGAAGAGCATAATGAAGAAGATAGACTACCTGAATTTGGACCACAGAATATCTATGATGCCAAGGAGAGCAAACATAAACATTATGAACAAGTCTATATGGAAGATAATACCATCAAAGACCTTGACGAAATCCTTGACTTCTTTAAAACCAAGACCAATCATGATGAAAAATCTGTCTTAACACATACAGTAGCAGAACTTGATCCACCAAACGATTCCTTACCGCTTGTCTTTCCCGACCTCATTGATTGGGACGAACCCGAAATGCATGATATACCAATTTTCCTAGACAATGAATCCATTATCCACTACCTATGTACTATTAACCTGGAAACAGACTCTACCAGTGAATAAGGTAACGATGTCTGCCAACTAGGGAGTGCCAACTCTCTTAGTCGCAAAAATGAACCAAATAAAAGATCTGATGCTGAAAACCAGTCAATGGCAGCTCTAGATCACAAAAAAGTAAAAATAAAGGACGCATCTAAGGGTGAAAACCTTTTTAAGGCACCTAAGGATGGGAGACTTGACACTCTTCCTGAACATTTTCATGAGCGATCACCCATATTGATTGAGCCTACTCAATCAATCAACATTGGTACTACAGAAGCAGCCAAAAACACACACCTAGCAGAATCTCTGACAGAGGAGGAAAGATCAACATTTCTCATCTTTTTTAAAGAAAAGAAAATTAACTTTTCTTGGTCATATGCAGATATGCCCAGAATTGATCCACACCTGATCATGCATCACTTGTCCATCTCTCTAGGAGTTAAGCCAATCAAGCAAAAACTACGAAAGATGAATCCATAGGTGGCACTCATGGTCAAGGCTAAACTGAAGAAACTATTAGATGTCAGATTCATCCAACCCATCGACTATGCAGAATGGATCTCCAACATAGTGCCAGTATCAAAACCACACGACAGTATCAGGATCTGCACTGATTTCAGAGATATCAACAAAGCTTGTCCAAAGGATGATTTTCCTCTACCCAGTATCGACATAATTGTAGACCTCACCATGGGCCATGCAATGCTCTCACTAATGGACGGTTTTTCAAGCTATAATCAAATAAAAATAGCCCTAGAAGATCAAGATAAAACAACATTCACTTGTCCATGGGGAAAGTACTGTTGAAATGTTATGCCTTTTGGCTTAAAGAATGCAGGAGCTACTTATCAACGAGCAATGACAACAATCTTTCATGACATGATGCATACTTTCATGGAAGACTATGTGGATGATTTACTAGCTAAATCCTTCACCAGAGCAGAACACCTAGGCATCCTGACAAAGATCTTTGACCGATTGGAGAAATTCCAAGTCAGGCTCAACCCTAATAAGTGTGTCTTCGGGGTTACATCAAGCAAGTTACTAGGTTACATCGTCTCAGCTAAAGGTATTGAAGTGGATCCAGCAAAGGTACAAGCCATTATGGAGATGCCACAACCAAAGAATATCAGTCAGCTCAGATCTCTACAAGGATGACTCCAATCAATCAGGTGAGTCATTGCTCAACTAGATGATAAAAGTCTACTATTCAATCATTTGCTCCATAAGAATGTACCTTTCAGATGGGAAGCCAAGTGTGCAGAATCTTTTTATCAAATCAAATAGTATCTGATGAACCCACCAGTTCTAGTCCCACTGGTATCAGGAAAGCGCCTTATTCTATATATTTCAATGACAGATATATCACTGGGGGCACTGTTGGCACAAGAAGATCAACAAGGAAAGGAATGAGCCATATACTACATAAGCAAGACATTAAATGGCTATGAACTCAACTATACATTCATTGAGAAGGCTTGTCTAACAATAGTCTTCGCATCTCAAAAGTTCTGACATTATATGCTAGCACATACAATTAAGCTAGTGGCAAAAATTGATCCTCTCAAATATCTACTCAGTAAGGAAACTCTTACTGGTTGGTTGGATAAATGGGTCATGATTCTTAGTGAATTTGACATCCACTACATAGAATGAAGAGCTATCAAAGGACAAACAATTGCAGATCAACTAGCTGAAGCACCACTACCAGGAAAACAAACTATGGAGATTGAATTTCCGGATAGAGATGTTCTTGCTATTTCTACCACATAATGGACCCTATACTTTGACGGATCCTACACACAACATGGTTTAGGTGTTGGCATTCTATTCATCACTCCTGAAGGGCATACTATACCAAGATCATATCGACTTATGTTCCCATGCACAAATAATGTGCCTGAATATGAGGCATTGGTTATAGGCATCAAAATGGCTGTAGAATGGAAAATCACAGAGTTAATGGTCTATGGAGATTAACAACTAGTCATCAATCAAATCAACAACGACTATCAGACAAAGGATGACAAGCTACTACCCTACAAGCAAATGGTGGATGACTTCAAACAATATTTTGTACACATAACCTTCGAGCAAATACCAAGGTTGAACAACAAAGTAGCCGATGCCATGGCTACTATCGCTTCATTACTACAAATTCTAGAGCAACAGAGTCATTATGAGTTTCTGGTAGAGCAACTGTTCTCCCTAGCCTATGACCACTTTGAATCCCATGTTATCTATGCCTTAACTGGTGCAAATTCTCCTTTGTATGGACCGATATATGATTATTTGAAGAACAACATCCTACCCATTCACTTGTCCCATAACCAAAAATGTAATTTTATCTGACAAGCCACCCATTATACCCTTACCACTGATACTTTGTATCGTCGAGGTCTAGATGGTACTCTTCTTCCTTGCCTTGATCGGAATGAATCTGATTCCGCTTCACATGAGCTTCATGAAGGTATTTGTGGCACACATTCAAGTGGGACTAATCTTTCTAAAAAGCTTCTAAGGATGGGATACTACTGGCCTATAATGGAAAAAGATTCTTACCACTTCGCCAAGAAGTGTCCTAAGTGCCAGATCCATGGCAATCTGATACATGCACTAGCATAGGAACTATAGCCATTTACAACATCCTGGCCCTTTTGTCAGTGGGGACTAGATTTGGTTGACAAAATTCATCCTTCATCTTCAAATGGACACAAGTTCATTATAACTGCACTATAATACTTTACCAAGTGGATAGAAGTAGTCCCCATGACAACAATAACTGGAAAACAAATTGCGTCTTTTATCCTAAACTATCTAATCTATAGATATGGTATTCCAAGTTCCATCATCACCGATAATGGATGACCATTCAAAAACCAAGATGTCTGAGAACTATGCGAACAATTCAAAATACAACATCGGTTCTCTACGCCATACTACCCCCAGGGGAATGGTCAAGCAGAAGCATCCAATAAAACAATACTGAAAATCCTAAAGAAAACAGTAAATGATGCAGGAAAAGATTGGCATATACAACTCAATCCAACACTTTGGGCATATAGAACTAGCATCCGTACACCTATAGGAGCCACACCTTTCTCATTGGTCTATGGATCCAAAGCTATTTTACTACTGGAGGTAGAAATTCCATCTCTCGAGTCTCTCTAAAAGGCTTAAATCCATATGAAGAGTATCGAGTCAATTGACTGCAAGAACTGGAACTATTAGATGAAAGACGTCAGCATGCTTAGACTCATCTCAAAGCATATTAGCAATGCATGTGCAAAAGCTACAATCACAAGGTCATCCCTCGCAACTTCAAAATTGGTGACCTAGTCCTCAAAGAAAATCCAAGAAATCAACAAGATTGAGAAAATAAAGGGAAATTTGAACCTAACTGGTTGGGTCCCTATGTCATCATATCAGTCTATGGATCAGGTGCTTATCAGCTTACAACTTTAGAAGGAGATGTGCTCGACGAACCAACTAACAACATTCATCTGAAGAAATACTACACTTGAGTAGTCTAATGCACGGAAAAGTCAAAATAAAAAAAAAATCAAAAAATCAAGAAAAAGAAAAATAAAAAGGTACAATAAAAACAACTGGTGAAAACCTGGTAACAGGTGCTATTGTGAAAGGACAACTCCTTTATCTATATCCACATCCTTATCTCCACAGTACAACACTATCAGCCATCGCCCGACACTTAGCAAATATCCATTCAGGACATACTTAGCATAGTCACTATCCTTTTTTATCCATACATATCCTTTTACCACATCTCACCATGGCTTGGTAATCACTATGCATATCCACATCAAGAGGTACACTTAGCTAGGGGCAATAATCATCAAAACTTGTAGCATGTTCAAAACATCAAGACTATTTGCAAAACTCAGAAACACCACATCCAGCGACCAAAAACTTACTCCATCACAAAACAAAACATTGAATCATTAAAATAGGAATCACAAAAACACTATGATGGATGATTTTCTGAAGTACTAAATGTTGCATTATTGCATAAAGTCTTGACTATTTTTGCATTTGAACCTTTTAAATTATTGGATTCTCTACATTTTCTCAACAATGCTTCAAAGCTAGAGATCATGGGAAAACTCCAATATTTTCTTAGTCTTCTGTCTGGGAGGCGATCACTTGTACTGTGTAAATACTTGTCTTGAGACGTGATACAATGAATATCACTGAAGACATGATTCCACTTTATGCATACATATGGTTTAATCTTGTCTATTTATACGCAATCCGTACTCAGGTCATCCTGGTTCAATTATAACTTGACGCTTGTGCTATCTTGCAAAATCAAACATCATGTAAATTTTTCTCAGGACATTATGGTTCAATTATACCATTATGCTTGTGTAAATTTTCAACAAATCCCAAACAAATCAATGCTCAATGATGATACCTATATCAAAAGCAAATAACATATGGTTATATCAGGATGACAAATATAGAATGAGGATTCTCCAAAAACAAATAGTTGCATATCATTTTACAAATAGTTGCATATCATTTTAAATCTTTCATTTAGTTGCACATCATTATCATTATCCTACATCTCATTTTCATGATACATCTCACAACATATCAAATCATACATCTCATTTTCAAGATACATCTCATAGTATATCAAATCATACATCTCATTTTCAAGATACATCTCACAACATATCAAATCATACATCTCATTTTCAAGATACATCTCACAGCATATCAAATCATACATCTCATTTACATCATGCATCATATCATCTATCTAAGCATCACATCATCATAAAGTAAAGAGCAAACATATAGAACATGCATCCACAACACATCACATGATCAAAGAAAATGGTGTCATCTATATATATATATCAAAAATGATCAAAATGTACAAATATCTGTCATGTCTGTGCCCCATACAACAAAACAATGATCCAAAATACAATAGAGACATCATCTCTCAAGTATGACTATCTCCTAAGGGGGATGGTCTCACCGCTGATGTCCCAGCTCCTGGATCTCCAGGAGGATCCTGTCTCGAGGGCCCCGTTACGCCTCTACTCTCTAACTGTGACCCAGTCTCTCGAGATCGACTCGATCTTTCCTACGTGAAGCTCTACACTCTGCGCTCCCTGGGCACCGCATCCTCATAATAGCATCGATAGTACTCCACCTCCCTCACTCTCAAGGATATCTCCCTCATGATGTCCCTCATCGGACCACCTGCTGTTACTCTCTGCATACTCCCTGCCAGCTCCTCCGCTTGACCATGCTGCTCTATCTCCGTATCATGCTCTAGGGTCACTTGGGTAATCTGACACTACTGTGTCAATAGCTGTGCCTGCAGCTGCTGTACTGTCAACTGCAGAGTCCTGATCTGGGCATCCTCCACATGCGTCGAGATCTTGACTCGTAGGGGCACCTATGAAGGGGTACCCCCTATTCCTCTGCCTGTCCTCAGTGCTGGTGGAGGTAACTCATCAGTCCTCCTCTTTTGCGCTGGTTGTCTCCACTCATCAGTCCCTCCCACCACTGCTATCACCTCTCTCACTCGCCCCTCCTCCCCTGCTCTGATCGCTAACCCTCCTCTCCCTCTGTCCATCACAGCTTGTCGAACTGCTCTCTCCACCTGCACTCCCCCATCTCTACCCCTGTCTCCTCTACTCCCCCGATATCCTCTCCCTCGTCGTCCTCCTCCACCTCCATCATCTCCATCATCACCATCTCCCCCTACCTCATCCTCGTCATCATCAAAGGAAGGCCGCATCTCCTTAGGATCTGATATCCTGGCCACAACATGAGTTGCAAACAAACTAGTGAACTCATGTGTCATCCCCACATCTAGTATCTCAGGAGCATAGTCCCATATCTGACCCGCTAAGCTAGAGAACTCCTCTATAGCCACTCCACTATCAATAGTAGGGCCCCAATCCAGTGTATCCTATCTCCGACATGCATACAAACAGGTGCCGTGTGGTATCCCCTGTTGTCGACCATACTGCCGCAAAACCCTACCAACCTGGAATCTCTCAATCACAAAGGGCATCCACCCTATCAAAAATTGACTCATAAAAATATAAGGCATATCCAGCCCATCCTCGGCCTAGACCTTGCAATCTGTATAAGGTCGCTAGACGATCGTATCGATATCATCCAGCACCCTCCTCTAGTGCTCAAGTTTGCCTAGCTTACGCTGGATAACTAGCCCCCTATAACCATATGCATATGCCCGCCTAGCAGGCCTATCTCTATCCACCAGTGGCCTCGCTGCTGGAATGTGCTCCCAGCACCATACCTGTAGGAGTGTCATGCTAGCTGACAAACTCCCGTAACCCAGATACACAACCTCATGTAAATCCCTGTATAAATGAGCTAACATGGCTGATCCCTAAGAAAACCTACGGCCTTGGGTCACCATCTCCTCGAGCACCAATCCCCAACCCATAGAAAATCCCTTCGACCTATGGTCGGGACAAAGGAATCCACCTATGAAACCTGCTAGTACGGACAGAAGAGGTGCATAGTCTAGATCCAAGAACTCCTGCCAAGGGATCTCATATGCACACACTGTCTCATCGTGAAATATGCGCCACAGTGCCTCTATCCCACCCTCCTTGGTCTGCTCATACGACAATAATGCACCTGCTACAGGAATCCGCAATATCCTGTAACAGTCCTCTGGAGTAACAGTCATCTCCCTAGTAGAAAAGTGAAAGGTGTTCGTATCACTATGCCATCTCTCGGCGAGTGCTATGAGTAAACTTTGGTTCACAGTGAATCGAGACATATCCAACAAAGATGACAAGTTGCATCTCCCAATGACATCTAGGTCAGCTTGTGCCAACCGTGGTATCAATGCCCATGGTCTGGGGAACCGCTTGCGCGACTGAACCACTCCCAATTGCTCCTATCAAAAAACAAAACAAGTCCAATATCAATTTCCACATCAAAACCTTGAAACATTTTGTAAATCTAATCAAGTTCCACATCATATCATTCCATATCAACTTGTAACACAACTCAAGTTTTCAAAAACCATATCAAAACTTGTAAAACAACTCAAGTCTCCACATCACATAAACTTGTAAAACAATTCAAGTTTCCCACCCATATCAGCTTGTAAAACAACTCAAGTTTCCAACCCATATCAACTTGTAACACAACTCAAGTTCCACATTCATATCAGCTTGTAACACAAATCAGGCTCCACACATATGAACTTGAAACAGTGCAAATCAAATCATGGTTCGATCAAAAACACATTAATATCTACATCAATAACTTGAACAATCACAAATTAAACCAAGTTATATCAATACTCATATTGGACAAATTATCAAAAACATGAAAACAGACACAACAAATGACAAAAATCCACCTCCCCAAGCAAAACTGGCCTTTTCCTATGTAATTTTCTACATTCAAAAATTGCCAAATCTTGCAAAAACCTGATCCATGTGCTAATTAAATTTGGCTACGCGCTAGACTAACTCTATGCGCTACCCCATTTTCTCCACGTGCTATCCTATCTACCCTATGCGCTAGACTAACTCTACGTGCTACCCTTTTTTCACCATGCGCCAACCAATTTACCCTAAGCGCTAAAATTGACCTATGCGCTAATCTATCCCATACTTGCGCTACCTATTTAACCCTATGTGCTAGGTCTAACCTACGCGCTACATCCCCCTGCCCATGCGACCCCCTATGGACCCTATGCGCTAGGTTTAGCCTATGCACTAGCCTTTTGACCCAAAGCGTTACCCTATGTCCATCATGTGCTAACCTAAGGCCATGCGCTAACCTATAAATTTTCAGATGCTACCCTAAATTGCAACCCTATGTGCTACTGAATTTTTCATATGTGCTAAACTAAGACTTCTATGCGCTAAAATGTAAAAACCGAATTTCCAAAAACAAAAAATTGACAAAAAATGATCAAATTTAAAAATCCAAAAGGGGTCAAAAGGGTTGAATTACCGGTGGTCCATACGTGGTAGGCCTCCGATACCTTCGAACGCACTCAAATCGATGCATAGAATAGGGAATAGGCATTTTGTCTTCTCTCCAAAACTCTCTTTCTCTAAAGTCAACAAGCACAAATGAGACAAAACAATGCACTTTTTCCCTTTTATAGGGTAAAATAAAATTAGGGTTAGGAAAATGAGCATGTAATTTGCTTGCGAAATCCCTCATACCCTCGCACACATCAATTATCGGGAGATGGATCACTTTAAACATTTCACCTAGCCAAACTTTTGCACCGCAAACATAATTATCAAATCAAATCAAATTTTCCAAAATTTTGATTCATCTCCTGAGGGGGCATTATCACCATCGTTTATCAAATCTGGGGCATCACACATCAAATCTGGGGCACGACATGAAAATCCATAAAAATGACATTGATCATAAAATCGCAACGACACATCATTTTCTTTGAAATAACATGTGCACACACGTCACTTCAAAGAGGGGCAAAATGTAGACATATAAAAATGACCATATTCTTAAATGAATATTTTATGTTCATTTCTCTATTTAATTAAATTTAATTTAATTAAATTACCCGCATTCCTCTATTTAATTAAGTAAAATTACTCAATTAAATTCACTATACCGCTTTTACCATTTAATAGAAAAAATTCATTTTATTCAATTAAAACCCCTATCCACTTTTTAATTAAATTCAAATTTAATTAAAATAGTTATCCTAAATTAAATAAATCTAATTTATTTAATTGCAACCAAATTGAATTAAATTCAATTAAAACCCATTATCCCTTCATCCACTTGCAAAATCCTACACCTCCCACTTGCATCCTAAACTCTCTTCCTAATCTCTTCTAGAATCCATCTAATCCTAATTAATTAACCTAAACCCATCCATTATCCCTTTTCCCTAAATTTGAGGAGGTCACTTCTCAAATTTGGAGTAAAGTCTTCAAAAAGCATTAAAGCCTTTATCCATTCAACAAGCTAACTTGTTGAATACCCCCAAATTTGGAAGGACTCTTACAAATTTGTCCCCAAAGTCTTCATAACCATTAATGGTTACCTCAACCCTCCAGCATGGTTAAATAATTTCCCTAAACTCAACCTCCATGTAACCCAAGGGTCTCATCAAGCATTTATTGCTTTGACCATGGTTATCCTTAATCCTTTGCACAAGAATTTATCCTTTGGATAAAAGCTTTATCCAATGGGTAATCTTAACTTAACCTTAACCCTTAACCCCTAGGGTAACCATGAGGTCTTCTCAAACATTTAATGCTTCTTACATCTCCTCTCAACCAACCTTATGTTGACAATTGTCACCATTTCATTGGTGCCAATTGCAAACATGGATTCCCAACTTTCAAATTCAACCCTTGATTGCCTCTTTCAATCCTGACCATCCATTGCCCTATTTTTTCTATAAATAGAGCTCTCATCCCTCCATTTTTCATCATCCAAGTCTTTAGCATCACACTTATACTAAAATCCAATCAAGCTTTCATATATCATTTATGTTCATCATTTAGCCTCTCTTTTAAATAGGAATTAATCTAAATATGCAAATTTAGAGTATGTTCCTTATTATTTAGCTTAATCATAGACTAATATAGCATGCTAGGATAGTCTTGTTTGCTAATCTTGTCATCTTATAACTAGTTTATTGCATTTATAGGATCATGCATAGCTTAGGATTCATTTCATCTTATAATCAACAAAAGCATCCCTCGTTCTTGCATTTGTCATCCCTAAACCATTTTGCTCAGTGATCTGAGAGCAAAAACATTGGTTTGAGGGACCTTGTGAGATAGAGAACCATGGAACCAACCTTTGGAAGCTGAGCCATACTTCATGACTCTGTAGCTTGCACTAAGAAGTCCTGTGGGTGTGTGAGCAAAGCCTCTTTGAGCTCCATTTTTCACATACTGAGTTCTATCGACCCGCTTTTCCCACATACAATTAGTATGAGTAATCTACAAACCTAAGAAAAATTTCATCTCACCAATCATAGACATCTCTAATTCTTTCTCCATATTCTTAGAAAATTCTATGCATAACTTATCTTCACCTTCAAAGATAATGTCATCAAGAAATACTTCAATAATCAGTATATCATCATCAGTGATCTTATAATATAAATTATTGTCAGCACTACCCTCAGTAAAACCAAAATTCAAAAGATATTTATCCAACCTTGCATACCAAGCTCTAGGTGCTTGTTTCAATCCATATAAAGGTTTCCTTAACATGCAAACCATATCTGTATCATCTGATAGGGAAAAACCATCAGGTTCCTTAATATAAACTTCCTCATCACGATCCCCATTCAAAAATGCACATTTAACATCCATCTGATAAACCTTGTAGTTTTTATAAGCAGCATAGGCAAGAAATAATCTTACAACTTCAATCCTAGCTACATGTGCAAAAGTCTCTCCATAATCAATTTCTTACTTCTGAGAATATCCTTTACAAGCCAATCTAGCCTTATTCCTTATAACTTGACCATCCTCATTCAATTTATTCCTAAAAATCCATTTAGTTCCAATAACATTTTTATTTTTTAGGGTGGGGAACCAATGTCCATGTGTTATTTGTCTCAATCTGATCTAATTCTGGGTATGTGTAGGATCATGGTGTGCCAAAACAGGCCCTTAAGTGGCAATGAAATTTCAAAAAATCAGAGTTATGCAACTTGACATGAAAAATTGAATAAGTTATGTACATTATTTTTAAAATATGTAAGAAGAGAATCTATAGAAAATTGAATGTAGTTTCTAAGCTACTAGTTGTTTTTTGAAAAAAAAAATTCCTATTTGATGAAAATTTCAAATTTCAATGTAGTGGTACAAAAATTTCAGGAAAAAGATAAGAAGTAGGTGTATGTCTGACCACCCTAATCACAATCAAATCATAATATTTTTTTATAAGATTTATAATATAAGTATTAGACTCATGTCCAGATGTGACACATATTTTTTTATAATTTTTTATAAAGATTTTTTACTAAAAATTTTCAGAAATTTAGAAACTCCTTTGTCTGACCACCTTAACTTGGTCAAAACCTTATGAAATTCAATTTTTTTAAATTTTTCCCTATAGTAGATGAAGCATAGGATGTGACACATGTTTCAGATTCAAAAAATGTTATGTGGTTTGAAAGTTATGAGTTTTTTTTGATAACTCAATGATGAACCACTAGTACCAAACCAGTACTAAGAGGGGGGGGGGTGAATCAGTACTAGCACAAATACAGTCCAAAACTGGTTTGACAACAAATATTCTAAATGACTGATAAACAGGGATATCGGTAAAACAGAGTGCAACCGGTAACATTCAGTACAGCTCAATCAGTCATGAACCGGTCACTCAATAAGCTTTCCTCTTAGCTCAATACTATAGTATCATTATATCCTCATGCATAAACAAGTAAAATTAACCATCAGATCTTCACAACAGTGAGTTCAATATGTTTTATAGATAGGCATAAAACATAGAACCTTCATGTGCTTAACAGGTAAAACAAAGCATCACAAGACAAAAGCATTTCACATGACACACATATTTTTTCACATGGAAACCCAACTGGGAAAAACCACGGTGGGGATGAATACCCACAAGTTGCTTTTTAAACTCTTTAGAAGTCCACTCTGTTAGGAGCCTTGTCTGGTTAAGGACATTACAATAGGTTCTGGTAGGAACCGATCCTGTTAGGGATCACCCAGTTAAGGGATACCCGGTTAAGGGTTAAACCCGGTAGGGTCACCTTGTTAGAGGATTTCAAGAACTCAATAACTGAAAGGATCTCCTAAGCTCTCTAGCTTCTCAAAATTCATTAGCCTCGAGTTACCTGGTTAAGGGATTTTAATCAAGCCGGTTAAGACCACCCAATTTAAGGGATTTTGAATCAAGCCAGTTAAGGCTACCCTGTTAGGGGAGTTTACAACTGTTGAAGTGGTTAGAGATCAACAGGTATTACAATGATCTGTTAACAACACTAAATGCTAATGCAGATCCGTTTAGGCTCCTCTTCACCTTCTGCACATTCACTTTGCAGATATCTCTTCTCTCCTCTGGTCTGGAAAGAATCATGTATCACTTCTCTTGGATACACACTCATAACTTTTGCCAACAACTTTAGAAAGAAACACAACATCGACCTTATAGGAAACATATAGGTCGGTAGCAAAAATCCTAAACCCTAAACCTATTAGGTTAAGCAATTCAAACGGTTTGATCCTAACCATTGAATCATACTCCATTAAATGCAACAATCTTGAATCGATCTCAAGACATTCTCCATCGTCCATTATCCACCGATTTCATGGCGGCTAATAACCCTTTACGCGTTATCACCGTTTGATAGACTTTGCTCATTCCCAAGGTAGATAGGAATAGTCTTCTTCATGCAAGATCCTTCATGCGCACAGAGCTTACATGGCAACACGATCTATCCTCCATCATACTGCTAACTCATCACATAAAGATCACCGATTGAGTCACACAGACTTGAGGTACTCCAACCGGAAACCCTGAAGTGGAAGCTACCTACCAATCGGTAGTCATACAATGCTTCCATGTGCCGGTTCCCATAACTACATGGCGGTTCACCTTGAACAAATATGCCACTTCACTTTGGCATATAAACTAGTTCATACATATGCCGGTTCCTCTCTCTTCACCTATCACATGTGCCAGTTCACACCATGTCTCATATTGACATCAATGACAACATACAATATCATTATGTCTTCATGCCGGTTCATGTAATGCCATGCCGGTTCACATAATGCCAACATTTTTCAATCAGTCTATCAATCAGGACTTTTGTTAGAATTCAATTAGAAAATAAATAATAATTATTTATTAAAGTCAAAATAAGACAAGCCTTATATTGTTGGAAAGCTGAGAACGTCCTTAAAAAACCCTTTTCATTTTATCAATTTTGGCTATAAAAAAAGTCGTCAGCCACTAGTGTAAAGTCTGAAAAATCAAGGAATACTGAAAACCACGTTTTTTCAATTGACTTTCTACGCTTGTCACTTCCAAGCCAAATCCCAAAGCAAACCCGAACCAAAATATGGAGGGAAAAATTTATGTTTTAAAATCGGATATTTGATTTTTGAAAAAATAAAAAAAATATATTTTAGTAAATTGGGCATAACTTTTGCGTTTTATATCAAAATTTTGATTTTTTATAGGCGTTGGAAAGGTAATGAAGAGCTCTATGATATGAAATAGGTATATTTTCAATTATTTGTTTTAAAAAATAATTTTAATTCATTTAAATTCATCCTTCATTTTTAAAACATAAAAAACTCATCACTTTTTTATATGATATCCCTATTGCATGAATTTTTGTAAAAATCATCTCAAAATAAACTAAATAAGTCATTAATTAATAATAGAAAATTTATGAATTTTATTAAGTTCGATAAATTTTGATAAACCATGCTATCTATGTTTGTTCCTTTCTCCACCTCTCTCTCCTAAACCTATCACTCCACCTATTTGTTTCTTCCTCCCTCTCTTTTGTCCATATTTATACATCTCTCTCTAGACCTATATCTCTAACTATAAATTAATACCTCATTAAATCTCTCAAGCTCTATAGGCTGGTTATATTTCTACCTCTTCATAATTTCCTCCTCTATGTCTCTCTCTCTTCCCTAAGATATAGACTAGTCTCTTTGCATTTCCTTCTCATCTCTAGCAAGAAAATTTAGAGGGGACAAGGAGAGGCATATGGAAGTATCAAAAAAAGGAGAGGGGGAGAGAGGTGAGAAGGAGATATTAATTGGGGGGAAGAGAGAGTGAGAGAGAGAGAGAGAGAGCTATAGGTAATTAGGTGGAAGGTGAAGAGAGAGAGGGAGGGGGTGATTGGGGTGAAGAAAGAATGAGAGGGAGAGTTTGAGATTATTAGGGGGTAGGAGGAGAGGGGGAGAGGGGAAAGTATCAACAAAGAGAGAAGAGAGATGGGGATAGAGGTGAAGAGAGACATAGAGATTAATTAGGGCGTGGGTAGAGGGGGAGAGGGAAGTATCTATAAACCCATAGGAGGAGAGAGGTGATCAAGGGTAATTGAGGAAAAGAAATAATGTGAGAGAGAATATGGTGTCCTAAAGGGTCATATGGTGTCTCATGAACCTTTAGGACACCATATGACACCTTAGGACACCATATGATGTTGTTATAAGTCTTATGGTGTCCTAAGGGGTCATATGGTGTTCTATGAGCCTTTAGGACACCATATGGTGTCATTAGGGGTTGTATGGTGTGTTAAGGGGTCATATGGTATCCTATGACCCCTTAGGACACCATATGACCCCTTAGGTATTGTTAGGGGTCATATTGTGTCTGAATGGGTCATATGGTATTGTTGGGGGTTGTATGGTGTGCTAACGAGTCATATTGTGTCCTAAGGGGTCACAAGACATTGTATGACCCCTTAGACACCATATGATCCATTAGGTTTTGTTAGGGTTCATACTATGTCCTAAGAGGTCATATGGTGTCCCATGACCCTTTAGGACACCATATGACATCATATGGTGTCATTATGGGTCCTATGGTGTCCTAAGGGGTCATATGGTGTTCTATAACCCCTTAGGACACCATATGACCCCTTAGGATACCATACGATACCTTGGGACACCATATGATATCGCAAGGAGTTGCATGGTGTCCTAAGGGGTCATATGGTGTCCTATGAACCCTTAGGACACTATGACCCATTAGGTGTCATCAGGGGTCTTATTGTGTCCTAATGGGTCATATGGTGTTGTATGACCCCTTAGAACACCATATGCTTGAGAGACTATATGGTGCTATGGGTCGTATAGTGTCCTATGACACCTTAGGACACCATATGACCCCTTAGGATACCATTTGGTGTTGTTATGTGTTGTATGGTGTCCTATGACCCCTTAGGTGTCATTAGGGTTTATTTATGTCCTAAGGGGTCATATTGTGTCCTAAGGGGTCATACGGTGTCCTATGACCCCTTAGGACACTATATGACGTCGTTAGGGGTCATATTATGTCCTAAGGGGTCATATTGTGTCTTATGACCCCTTAGGACACCACATGGTGTCGTTATGGGTCGTATGTTGTTCTAAGGGGTCATATGGTGTTCTATGACTCCTTAGGACACCATTTTTATGTTGTTATGGGTTGTATGGTCTCCTAAGGGGTCATATGTTGTCCTATGACCCCTCAAGACACCATATGGTTTCATTATGCGTCTTATGGTTTCCTAAGGGGTCATATGGTGTTCTATGACCCCTTAGGACACCATATGGTGTCATTAAGGGTCACATGGTGTGCTAAGGGGTCATATGGTGTCCTATGACCCTTTATAACACCATATGACCCCTTAGGTATTGTTAGGCATCATTTTGTGTCGTTAGGGGTCATATGATGTCCTATGACCCCTTTGGACACAATATGACCCCTTAGGTGTTGTTAGGGGTCATATTGTGTCCTAAAAGGTCATATAGTGTCCTACAACCCCTTAGGACACCATATGGTGTCATTTGGGATTGTATGGTGTGCTAAGGGGTCATATTGTGTCCTAAGGGGTCATATGGTGTCTCATGAGACCATATGAACCCTTAGAACACCATATCGTGTTGTTATGGGTCTTCTTGTGTACTAAGGGGTCATATGGTGTTCTAAGGGGTCACATGGTTTTATATAACCTCTTAGGATACCATATGATGCCTTAGTACATGATATGGTGTTGTAAAGGGCCGTATGGTGTTCTAAGGGGTCATATGGTGTTCTATGCGGTTATATGGTTTTGTATGACCCCTTAGGACACTATATAACCTCGTTAGGGGTCATATTGTGTCTTATGACCCCTTAGGACACCACATGGTGTCGTTATGGGTCGTATGGTGTTCTAAGGGGTCATATGGTGTTCTATGACCCTCTAGGACATCATATTATGTTGTTATGGGTTGTATGGTCTCCTAAGGGGTCATATAGTGTCCTATGACCCCTTAGGACACCATATGGTGTCGTTATGTGTTGTATGGTGTCCTAAGGGATCATATGGTGTTATATGACCCCTTAGGACACCATATGATCCCTTAGGACACCAGATGGTGTCGTTAGGGGTTGTATGGAGTGCTAAGGGGTCATATGGTGTCCTATGACCCCTTAGCACACAATATGACCCCTTAGTACACCATTCGATGTCCTTAGGGGTCATATGGTGTCCTATGACCCCTTAGGTGTTGTTAGGGGTCATATTATGTCCTAACAGGTTATATGGTGTCCTACAACCCCTTAGGACACCATATGGTGTTGTTAGGGGTTGTATGGTGTGCTAAGGGGTCATATTGTGTTCTAAAGGTTCCTAGGACATCATATAACCCCTTAGGTATCGTTAGGGGTCATGTTGTGTCCTAAGGAGTCATATGGTGTCTCATGACACCATATGACCCCTTAGGACACCATATCATGTGGTTATGAGTCTTCTTGTGTTCTAAGGGGTCATATGGTGTTATATGACCCGTTAGGATACCATATGACCCCTTAGGAAACCATATGGTGTCGTAAAGGGTGGTATGGTGTCGCAAGGGGTTGTATGGTGTCCTAAGGGGTCATATGGTGTCCTATGACCCCTTAGGACACTATATGATGTTGTTAGGGGTCATATTATGTCCTAAGGGGTAATATTGTGTCTTATGACCCCTTAAGACACCACATGGTATCGTTATGGGTTGTATGGTGTTCTACGGGGTCATATGGTGTTCTACGGGGTCATATGGTGTTCTATTACCCTCTAAGACACCATATTATGTTGTTATGGGTTGTATAGTCCTCTAAGGGGTCATATGGTGTCCCATGACCCCTTAGGACACCATATAGTGTCATTATGCATCGTATGGTGTCTTTAGGGGTCATATGGTATTCTATGACCCCTTAGGACACCATATGATTCCTTAGGACACCATATGGTGTCATAAGGAGTCATATGGTATGCTAAGGGTCAAATGGTGTCATATGATCCCTTAAGACACCACATGGTGTCATTATGGGTCGTATGGTGTTCTAAGGGTCATATGGTGTTCTATGACCCTCTAAGACACCATATTATGTTGTTATGGGTTGTATGGTCCTCTAAGGGGTCATATGGTTTCCTATGACCCCTTAGGACACCATATAGTGTCATTATGCATTATATGGTTTCCTAAGGGATCATATGTTGTTCTATGACCCCTTAGGACACCATATGACTCCTTAGGATACCATATGGTGTCATTAGGGGTCATATGGTGTGCTAAGTGGTCAAATGGTGTCCTATGACCCCTTAGAACACCATATGACACCTTAGGTATCGTTAGGTGTCATTTTATGTCATTAGGGGTCATATGGTGTCCTATGACCCCTTAGGACACAATATGACCCCTTAAGACACCATATAGTGTCTTTAGGGGTCATATGGTGTTCTATGATCCCTTACGACACAATATGACCCCTTAGGTGTTGTTAGGGGTCATATTGTGTCCTAACGGGTCATATGATGTCCTACGACCCCTTAGGACACCATATGGTGTCATTAGGGGTTGTATGGTGTGCTATGGGGTCATATTGTCTCCTAAAGGCTCCTAGGACATCATATAACCCTTTAGGACAATATATGACCCCTTAGGTATCGTTAGGGGTTATATTGTGTCCTAAGGGGTCATATGGTGTCTCCTAACACCATATGACCCCTTAGGACACCATATCATGTTGTTATGGGTCTTCTTGTGTTATAAGGGGTCATATGGTGTTATATAACCCCTTAGGATATTATATGACCCCTTAGGTGTTGTTAGGGGTCATATTGTGTCGTAACGGGTTATATGGTGCCCGATGACCCCTTAAGACACCATATGGTGTCATTAGGGGTTGTATGGTGTGCTAAGGGGTCATATTGCGTCCTAAAGGTTCCTAGGACATCATATAACCCCTTAGGACACCATATGACCCCTTAGATATCGTTAGGGGTCATATGGTGTCTCATGACACCATATGACCCCTTAGGACACCATATTGTGTCGTTATGGGTCTTCTTATGTTCTAAGGGGTCATATGGTATTATATGACCCCTTAGGATACCATATGACCCATTAGGACACCATATGGTGTCGTAAAGGGTGGTATGATGTCGTATGGTGTCCTATGACCCATTGGGATAGTATATAACGTCGTTGGGGGTCATATTATGTCCTAAGGGGTAATATTGTGTCTTATGACCCCTTAAGACACTAGATGGCGTCGTTATGGTTTGTATGGTGTTCTAAGGGGTCATATGGTGTTCTATGACCCTCTAGGACACCATATTATGTTGTTATGGGTCATATGGTCTCCTATGGGTCATATGGTGTCCTATGACCCCCTAGGACACCATATAGTATCAGTATGCATCGTATGGTGTCCTAAGGGGTCATATGGTGTTCTATGACCCCTTAGGACACCATATGGTGTCATTAGGGGTTGTATGGTGTGTTAAGGGGTCATAGGACAGGGTCATATGGTGTCCTATGACCCCTTAGAACACCATATGACCCCTTAGGTATCGTTAGGTGTCATTTTATGTTGTTACAGGTCATATGGTCTCCTATGAACCCTTAGGATACAATATGATCCCTTAAGAAACCATATAGTATCATTAGGGGTCATATGGTGTCCTATGACCCCTTAGGACACACTATGACCCCTTAGGTGTTGTTAGGGGTCATATTGTGTCCTAACGGGTCATATGGTATCCTACAACCCCTTAGGACACCATATGGTGTCATTAGGGGTTGTATGGTGTGCTAAGGGGTCATATTATGTCCTAAAGGTTCCTAGGACATCATATAACCCCTTAGGACACCATATGACCCCTTAGGTATTGTTAGGGGTCATATTGTGTCCTAAGGGGTCATATGGTGTCTCTTGACACCATATGACCCGTAAGGACACCATATCGTGTTGTTATGGGTCTTCTTGTGTTATAAGGGGTCATATGGTGTTATATGACCCCTTAGTACACCATATGGTGTCGTAAGGGATCGTATGGTGTTATAAGGGGTCATATGGTGTCTTATGACCCCTTATGACACTATATGACCCCTTAGGTGTCGTCATGGGTTGTATTGTGTCCTAATTGGTCATATGACGTTCTTTGACCCCTTAAGACACCATATGACCCCTTGGGACACTATATGGTGTTGTGGGTTGTATGGTGTCCTAAGGGGTCATATGGTGTCCTACGACCCCTTACGACACCATATGACCCTTTAGGATGCCACATTGTGTCATTAGGGGTTTATGGTGTCCTAAGGGGTCATTTGGTGTCTTATGACCCCTTAGGACACCATATGGTGTCATTAGGGGTCTTGTTGTGTCTTAAGGGCTCATATGGTGTTTTATGACCCCTTATGATGCCATATGACCCCTTAGGAGACCATGCAACTCAGGAGTGACAATGATGGAGTGGGAGAGGGAGAGATATGAATAGAAAGATGGAGATATATGCAGAGATGCATGTAACTTGGTAATTTATTTATCTACATAGAATGAGAAAATAAGTGACATAAGTAGAGAAGAAAGAGATATATAAAATATATTATATAAGTATAGATAGACAAGTGATAGATAAAGGAGGTGATAGGGAAAAAAATGAGACTTTGTATGCAAAATTTGTGAGTATTTAAAGTTTTAAAATTGAAGGACTAACTTCAAATGATTATAATTAATTTTTGGTCTATAATATCATCAAACTACCTCATCCATTTGATAGGTATATGAATTACCTTTCCAACGCCTGGAAAAAATCAAAATTTCGATAAGAAACGCAAAAGCTATGCCCATTTTACTAAAATATATTTTTTATGTTGAGAAAATCGGATATCCTATTTGAAAAGTATGATATCACAATAGTGACATCACAAATCGGATATCCGATAATATCGAATATTCAATTTGGTTTTGTATTTCCAAACAAAATTCAAATTTCTCCCGACCCAAACAAAAAGTCAAAGCAGATTTTGGCGTGTTTGGAAAGGTTGAAAACACATTTTTTTCTCCATTTCCACTTTTTGGCCCCCCATGATCTTGCACATACCCTTCTTCTTCTTCTATAACTTTCAACCAATATTCATCTTTACATGCCTCAATTACTGATACCAGTTCAACTTGTGAAATTAAACATGCCTCATTAGTTTCTAGTCTTCTTCTTGTCATCACTCCATTTCTCTTATCCCTAATGATCTGATCTTCTGAATGATTCAATCTCACATACCTAGGAGTCTTGTGACTTTCTGTTCCTCTTCCCTATTCTTTAGTTACTGTAGAATTGTCTGATACTGTTGAAGTAACTGACCTTCAACACTTTGTTCTGGTAAAGGTGCTACCGATTTAGATATAATCATTTCCACTACTACTTCCTTCTCATAAACTCTGATTTGACTTTTGTTCAGCTCATCTACTTTGACACTAGCACTCTACACAACTCTCTGCAATGTCTTGTTATAACATCTATATGCTTTGCTTTCATTAGAATAACCAATAAATATGCCTTCATCACATCTAGGATCAAATTTCCCAATGATATCATCTCTCTTGATATAAAATTTACTACCAAAAATTCTAAAATACTTAAGTGTAGGTGTATTGCCTAACCATAATTCATAAGGTGTCTTACCGGTTTCTCCTTTGATATGTACTCTATTGAATGTATTGACTGCTATGCTCATTACTTCTCTCGAGTAGATATGAGGTAGACTAGCTTCCATCATCATTGTTCTAGCAGCATCCAAGATAGTTTTGTTCATCCTTTCCACGACTCCATTCCGCTGAGGTGTCTGGGGAGCAAAAAGTTATCTTCTTATACCATGCTTCTCACAAAAGTTATTAAACTCACTTGATGTGAATTCTCCACCATGATCTGACCTCAAACATTTAATCTTCAATCCTATCTCAGTTTCCACTTTAGCCTTAAAGATTTTAAACTTTTCAAAAGCTTCAGATTTCTCCTTTAGAAAAGTAACCCACATCATTCTAGAATAATCATCAATGATTAGCATGAAATATCTATCACCTTGAAAAATTTTAACTCTAGTAGGGCCACACAAATCAGTATGAATAAGATCAAGAACATCATTTGATTTATCTTGTATACTCCTAAAAGAGGTTCTCACCTGTTTACCCATTTGACATTCTTTACATACCGAATTATAGGGATTCATAATCTTAGGTATATCCCTAGCTGCCTTAGTTGAATTGATCTTCACAATGCAATCAAAATTCACATGACACAACCTTTTATGCCATATCCAACTCTCATCAATCTGTGTAATCAAACATGTCTTCTCATTGGAGTTCAAATGAAAGATATTACCTTTTGTCTGTGTACCAATTGTAATCTCCAAGCCAGATCTGTAAATAATTTTACATTTTCCATCCTTGAACTATAATTGAAATCCCTTATCTACCAATTGTCCTACACTCAAAAGATTATGCCTTAAACCTTCAACATAATAAACATTATAAGTATTGTTCTTACCATCCAATGATATAGTTCCTTTTCCTTTGATCATACATACTTTTTCATCTCCAAATCTAACTAGATCGCCATCGAATTATTGCAAAGACAAAAACTTCCCTTTATCTCCAATCATATGATGTGAACAACCACTGTCAATTTACCCATTCATCCTTGTCTTCAATTTTAGCAGCAAGTGCCTTCTCTTCGGGTACATTCTCTTTCAGTGCCAGATCATCTTCTTTGATAGCCAAGAACACCCATTCCTTCCCATTGCCAAAACCACTAGCAGAGTCTTCTGTCAGTTCATCATCAGATTCAGTACTACCTTCCTCATAAGCTATGTAACATGATTTGTCTCTATTTTCTTGTACTTATACTTGTTCTGATATCCAGGGTTAGGCTTAAATGATCTTCTAAGTCTTTCTTCAAATCTTGAATTCCTTTCAGGACATCTAGATGCAAAATTACCAACTCATTAATGCAAAACATTTAAAATGTGCTTTTCCTTCATACTTACTTCCTACCGGTCCTTTAGGTACTCTTCTAGCAAATAGTGCTTCAAGTTTCTCAAATTCATCATCTTCTCTCTTCATATCTTCTAATTCCTTTGCATACAAAGCTTTCCAGTCTTGCTTACTGGTTGTAGATGTAGATGCATGAAAAGAAGGTTCAGACTTCACAGCTCTAGAAGGTCCAAATTCTTCAAGCTCAAAAGCAGATAGTTTCCCAACCAGAGTATCTCTATTGATAGATGTATTAGCCATTGTTCTCAACTCATTAATAGCAATGGCCTTCATTTTGTAAGCTAGTGGCAGGGCTCTCAGAACTTTAGAAATAATTTCGTCTTTGCTCAAAGTTCCACCACAACATTGAATTCCCATAACAATTTCATTTACCCTTTCCATGAATGTAGTGATCCTTTCTTCTTCTTCCATCTTCAGGTTTTCATATCTCACCTAGTAACCATGAAGTTTAGCAATTTTTACTATAGGGTCACCTTCATTAAGAGTCTCCAACTTATCCCATATAGCTTTTCCAGATGATTTGTTAGTTAATCGCATTATTTGTTGATCAGAAAGTGCACACAAGAGGGATTCTCTTGCTCTACAATCATTCTCAAGCTCCTTGTCCAGGTTTTCCGGAGGAGGATTGCTAGATCCTAGATTATAAGGTGTGACACTATTCTATGTGATCTCCCAAATCTCCTTGCCAAGACATCTCAGATGAGTCTCCATCCGAATTTTCCATACTGTGTAATTTGTTGCATCAAGACTCGGAATATCCCTTCGAAAGATAGTTCCAAAAGAACTGGATGAACTTGAACTGTTAGTCACTATAGGATCTTCCTCAATCGGTTAATCTTTCTACAGAGAGGACCAAATCTTTGATACCAATTGTTAGATAGTTCAAATAACCAGAAGACAACTGAGAGGGGGGGGTGAATCAGTTGTCACAAATTACTGGAACTATTAGCAATTTAAACTTTAATACCTGAACCCAAAACATTAATACCAGAATGCTTAAACCAAATACCGGAATAGCAATTAGACCAATTAAGCATAAACAATAATCACAGAAGAAATACCATCCACATGACACCAAGATTTGTACGTGGAAAACCCGGTAAAGGGAAAAACCATAGTGGGAGGAATACCCACAGTCAGATAATACTTCTGCAGTATGTGAATTATAATTGAGGGGCCTGCATTTGTAGGAAGGCCAATAGCCTAGAGTGCACTGCTCATCAAAAAAGGAGCCTCACTGACTACCTATAAATCCAGAGAAGTGTTGAACTGCAAAAGATAGCATCTCCTATGCCTGAGTACAGTTTCGGTTAAGCTTAATACCAGAGGACTAAATCCTCATACATACACCCAATTCGATCTCCATTGATCGACCAAATCCTTTTCCTGAATGATATTACATTATTCACACATTACATTGCTTGACCATGACCTCTAACATAACCATGATGATCTACAATGAGATCTTACATCTATATATACAAACCCTCGACCATAAACAATCAGGTCGGCCACCAGATAATAAACCAATTACATAATTACAAACCATGTCAGCCTTAGACCAAACAAATAATATCCAACACATAATACATCCTGAAAACACATCAAGAGGTCCAATCCACATGTTACATTAAAGCCAGTCCATAACCAAGACCAACTGGGACCCAGTATAGGTCCACACGCTATAGCAATGATCTCCATCCACCAAGCCTCGGACATGATCACCAACAACATCTTGAAAATGCACCAGAGGCTGCACTAACACCACTTATGCAATTCATCAAAGATCTTCATCAAAAGCTGTACTAGTGAAACCCTCGCCGAAATCAGAAACCAAGCTTCTAAGCAAGTAGGATAGCATCCGATCACCAGACCAAAACCAATTGACCGAATATGAGTATGAGTATCATGAACAAGCCAATTCCATCACCAAATCATACCAAAGCCTACTGGATCATGCCGGATCCAAATCAACCAGAAACCACTCAACCTACTGGGACCAAGGGATAAGAAGGGTGTCAGTAAAGCATACAAACAACTAGTGTTGGCATTAATGACAAAACATCAATGCAACACATAATCAATTCCACAAAATGGCCAATAGGACTAGCTGCAGTCATGTAAATAACTGGTTTCTTAGGCTTTTGAGTAGAAGATACTATAATAATGTTTACAAGCTTTTTGTTATCCAAAGAAGAATTTACACGTGGGTCAATCTGAATGAATTTATGATCAAAAGGGGATGCCTCTAGGAAATCACCCAAGGCATCATCCAACATATCAAAATCATCTTTAGAGAAAAATTTATTGAATGCATCAAGATTGAAGAGAAATAAATATGACATAAAACATTCACATTAGGTTCACCAAAATGTAGAAGAGGGTATTTGCTACCCTCAAGATGACAAGATCTCAAGGAGAAAACCTTCCTTCGCTACCTCACTAAACTAGTTCCCTAGTGAGCTAGGAAGATGTAAAAATAATGAAACAAATGAAATTATACTAATGTACAAATAAAAATTATAAATACTAATTCTATGGGAAAGAAACTAATAGAATATGAGTGTTACCATCAATCTGGAAGAGCTTTAATTTTAAGATGTCAACACGCCACAAGGACATCTATGCACAAATATATCATTTGTATAGCCAGAGGATAGAGAACCACCCGAACTCACTTCAATCTTAGCTCAGTGCTTTGAACCTATATATCCGTCACCTGCACACACTTAGATGGAGAAAAATATCGGGGTTTTATAGGGGCTTGCCTTAGTTAAACCTTCACTTTGGTGTTTCCACATCCATGGACAACCAAAGAGATAGATTTGGATAAAATGATAAATAGATAATGTAATAGAAACAAACCTTTATTAATGAAGCAAAACCCCTATTAAAATAGATAACATAATAGAAACAAAACCTTGGTTAATAGAGGAAAACCTCTATTACAAAAATAAAATGATAGCATAACAACAACAAACCCTTCTTAATGGAGGAAAACCCCTATTATAATAATAAAAAGATAAATAAAATAAATGCATGTAGATAATAGATACATTTATAGATTTGATCAATAAGATAATATCAATATATAATAGATAAGAGAGAAGAAGTGCTACATAGCTAGGACCCCTCCCTTGAGATAACAACTTGAGTGTAATTTGAGAGAAGACCAAGAAACTATAATATTGAGTGTGTATTTTGATAGAGCTTCACTAAGGGAATAAGATAAAGAGAGCCAAGAGTGAATGTTCTTGCAAAATGAGAGAGAAAGAAGAGATTTGTTGCTCAACATGGGTGAGAGAGACCATTTCAGGCACACACAACCCAAGGGACACGCATTTGCAAAAGTATCATTTATAATATGCTGGTTCAAATTCAAAGTATTCATAGGATGTTTGCATGTTGCACAGATGCCTATGCATTGCATTATCATCCAAACAAGATAGTCTGAAATCAGCCCAAGGGTGGCTAGTGCTACTTCATCTTTAGGATCCATGATATTAGAATGATAAAATTCCAATCATGAATTTTGTCATAAATACATCAGGTTCAATGTCAAAGTGTAACAAATGCAGTGAGTGCAATTTATGACACGACACCTAGATTATTACAAAAATGGGTCATGTTAAGTTTCAGTTGGTTCAAAAGGGGCTATGGCCCTAGAGACACATGTCAAAGATGTTATGATGTCAACTAAATATTTTTAAGGGGATGAAGGTTTTATTAATGTATGGTGTACATACAAGTGTTACAAGATAATGGTGGTCCTTTAGTGGGGATCAAACAAATTATTCCCTTTATAGAGTTCTATCCTTTAGTAGTCTTAGCAAAGGATGTCCTTTTGGAGGAGAGAAAATTAGGTAAGTGAGGATTAATTTATAATTTTATTATTACTAAGCTAGTTTAGTACTCCTCCACATGTGATTAGATTTCAAAATCATTGAGTAAGAATATTCAAAATATTGTAAACATATTTCCCTGAGCTTAATATTTTTGGGTATTATTGTGTGGGATGGAATAAGATTAATCTTTTATATTAGCTAAAGTGCCTTGCCACTAGGAGAAGCATACATTTCTAATGAGAAAGTCTTGGATTTAAAATTTAATCCAATAGATAAATTAATTTTTGTTTGCCATTTTGGGTGTTTTTCTCAAAATTTCCTTTGTTGTATTAGGTGGATGCTTATTTCCAAGGAATAGATAATAAGCTAGGTATATTTTTATCTTTCGATTCTAAAACCAATGTACTTGAATACTTCACTTCTTTAAGAGTTGAACTTGAGGTAAAGGGTTACCAATTGAGATGTGGTTGTAGGTAATTGAGTAGAGATTTAGAAACAAATCCAAGATTGAGAGAATCTTTCCTTTCATTGTAGGATATGTTTATAAGTGTGAACCTTGTGATTGCTTATGTAGTAGGTAAAATTTTGAAATCCAAATGGACATGACTTGATGGTAGGGAGATTTTTATTATCATTTATTAGTCAAAACTTTAATGGTCTATAGAAATGGTAAGTGAGGGGTTGCCAATTTATCTCTAGAAAATCAAGTCTTTGAGTTTCTAGTTCATCTTATTGCTTTCCAATGCCATTTGAATCTCCATTCTTTGTGGAGGTTGTTCATGCTAAAAGGGTCACATGGAGGAATGCATATAACAAGAAAAAATAAAGGATAAAAGGATTTATTGAATAGAAATGATTAGCCCAAGAAAAAAAAATTGTCCTTTTGTTAGCTTCAGAAAGAGAAATTAGATGCTCAACATGGTCAATAGAGAAAATCCATACTCATTATGGAATTTAAAATGCTTGATGGAAAGATGTTTTGTCACCATTGGAAGAATATGGTGTAGGTAATCATATTCTAGATTTCATAGTAAATTCTATGAATGAGTTCCTCTCTCCTTCACTTGCATCCTTAGTAGGGGAAGAGGAGAAGGAAGAGGAAGCTAAAGATTGACAAATTGCCCACAATCGTACAAAATCATAAACAACATGAAGTATTAGTATTGGGAAGGACTCATTGGTCTTGTATTAAAAGGGTGATTTTATATGCATACTAAGATAATTATTAAAAATGCAATTTACAATAAGAAAACATTTGAAATAAAAATCTAATTAAATTTAAGTAATTTATATAAATATTGAAAAATTATATATATATATATATATATATATATAACCTTCTTTATATTAATTCAAATTAATTAAAAAAAATGTATATCAATTGTAAATAATTAATTAAAAAAAATGTATATCAATTGTAAATAATTAAGTAACATATCATATCATAATAAGTATATATATTTTAATGAGTATTTCTTATCTAACTTTGTTGATAAATAAATAATATAATATTAAAAAAAGGTGATAGAAAGACACACCTACGAAATATAACTAAAATATATAAAGGCTAAAATCTTAATCAAAACATATATTAAATATATAAAATTTTATTAAATATTTGAAGGTTAATTAATAAATAAAACTTTTTAAGTCGAAAAGTAACCCCCACCATAAACAAGTAACACATCATCATAACCTAGGCTGGTTTTACGTTTCATTTCCTCCATTTTTATTGTTATAATAATAAAACAAACCTTTAATTGAAGTTTAATCATGTAGGCATTCTACTGTCTCGCATGCAACTCAACAGACCGGTGAGCTAATTAAAAAGCTAATTAAACGTACAAAACAGGAGAAAGTTTTTACTTTCCCATTTGCCAGATTGGATGGCTCAGATAATATTTTCATTTGTTTGTATTATAAACTTTTGTGAGATGCTTCTCGAATCAGTTGTATAGAAAAAATAGTGGTTTTGCATGAATGATTCTTATGTTAGATGCTGCTCTAATCTGTTGGCAAAAAAATAGTGGTATCCATTATTGCCTTCAATTATCTTTGATGGATCCATCTGTAACAAGATAAGTCAGAATTTTAACAAATCTATTCATTCAAGTCCCATCACTGCAAAGTTGCAAACAAGATAAGTCAGAATTTTACCAAATCTAAATAGTAATGAGATAAACCAAATTGTAGTACGCAAGATCTGCTTTCGTCAGTTCAGTTACCCCTATGCACTGTAGAGAATCATCCACAAACAGGTTATAACAATGTTTTAAGGAGTTTGCTGTGTTTATACCATCTACCATCTGCTTGACCTCTTGGCTTTGATTTTCTTTTCTCTTTTCCGTATACCTGGAGAAGTAATCTTTTGTTCTCCTTTTCCAATTCATTCCACACTGCAAACAAACAAACAAACTGAAAACCCTAATCAAGTTACTCTATTAACAACGCTGATTTTCAAAGCCACATCATAAGTAAACAGAATAGATTGATCACTTTAAGCTTTCATTCATTTCAATCAATCCAATCGAGATTAATTATATGGGAATGCAGAAAAATATCAATAGGCTAGTGAACCACTTCAAACTAATTATTACACATTTTTTTTTGATTAAATAGAAGAAAGTATATTTGCTGAATAATACCACACAAATTGTTAGGATTAGAAGGTATTGTAGTAGGGTTACCCCTTGGTCTTGTAGAACTAAAAGTGCCTTAGACCTTCTTCGTTGGCAATGGATCTAGAGCTCTTGAAAATAAGAAGTGGTTGATATTGAAAGGGTCTTAGATTAATTAGCTGGAAAACATCAATAAATTCAAATGTAGTTCTTAATCTTCCATAAAAACTAATTAGCTGAATAACAAGAATATTGGGCTCTATTATTCAATTAGATCTTAGACAACTCAAACTCAAAGTATTGTAAATACATAACAACTTTGATAAACAATGATAGCATAACAATTGATCTTCTTACTATGATGAATATAAAATATAGATGTGATTTGCACTCTCTTCCCTATTACAATAATGACCGTATTACAAATGTTCAAATGATTCTATAATAGAAATAATTCATAGCAATAGAAATGGTGAATTGGATAAATACAATGTGTCTAGAGTCTATCCAATGAAGCTCAAGTGAAACTCTACATTAGATTTCTCTACGAAATTTCTAGGTTTTTATCCTTGTATCTAAACACTTCAACACAAGGGCTCAAAATTATCTAATAGCAATTTGGTTAAGTGTAGACGATTTCACATAAATGGACAAAGTCATTCCTTTGTAGTAATCACAACAATAATGGGTTAGCCATATAGTGGAAATCTATATCTCCAAATTAAATACTAATTATGGGTGGGAAAATGTCTCAATTTTGAAATTTAAGGTGCCAAAACCAACCATTGATTACAACATGGCATGTGTTGTGGTGTTGTATAAAGAACAAAAATGAAGGTAGGAATATTAGGGATTAAGGATTGGAGATATCACAAGACTATATCTAAAACTAATTTCAAATTGTAATCATCTACATTGTATTGGGTAGATGCTTATTTTCAAGGAATAGACAATAAGCTAGGTATATTTTATCTTTATATGGAATAAAAGTAATGTACTTACACACTCCACTTGTTTTAGAATCCAGGTTGAGATAGAAATGGCTAAAAAGTTACTAAGATTCGTTTAGAATCCAAGTTGAGATAGATATTGGTAAAAGGTTACTAAGATGTGGTTGTAAGTATATGTGCAGTTTTAGAAACAAATCTTTGATTAAGAGAATCTTCCCTTTCATTGTAGGATATGTTTTCAAGTGTGAACCTTGTAATTTATTATGTAAAAGGTAAAATTTTGAAATCCAAATGAATGACTTTGTGGTAGGGATATTTTTATTCTCATTTATTAGTGAAAAATAAATTTAATGATCCATATGAATGAAAAATTAGTGGTTGTGGAAATATCTCTAGATGCTCAATTATTTGAGTTTCTAGTTCATCTTATTGCTTCCCCACCCCATTTGGATCTCTGTTCTTTGTGGATGTTGTTCAAGCTAATATCCTCCTAGGCTCACATGGAGGTAGTTATACAATAATAAAAGATAAAATATAAAGGGGTTTCTAAAATAGAGACTACTGATAGGAAAAATTAGTTATTTTGTTAGCTTCAAAAAGAGAAATTTGATGCTCAACATGGTAAGTAGATAAAAATCCTTAATATAAAATTTGAAATTCTTGATGGAAAGATGTTTTGTCACAATTGAAAGAATAGGGTGTAGGTGATCACATTATAGAGTTCATTCTAAATTTTATAAATGAGTTCCCCTCTCTTTCATTTACATCCTTAACTTACGGAAGGACGAGAAGGAAGAGGGAGCTAAATATTCATAATTGTCAATAATCATACAAAATAATAGAAAGTGTCAAGTATATGAATATATGGTCATATGACTTTTTGGTTTTGTATTTAAAAGGATGATTTTATATGCATGCTATATTAGTTTTGATAGTTGATGCACTTGTGTAGGTGCTTCGAGCTTTTTAGTTGGGAAAGGGCCTCTTGAATAGAACTCTCATAATTTCAACTAAAAAAGTATCTTGCTATCAATTAATAAAAAATAATAACTTAAGTATTTTTTAATCAAAGAAACTTATTGAGAGAAAATGATACTTTGTTTAGTATAACTTACAACAATAAATTGAATGTTTTTAGATTTTTTTGGTGACCCAATAATACCAAGACATACTTTTTAGAAACTTTAAAATTCTAATGCATATTAAAAGTAGAATGTTTAAAATTTCAACTTGGCCTTTTTAAGAACACTCTTCAAGGGGAGAACTAGAAACTCTCAATTTTTGTTTGAGTGACAACAAAGGGTAGAATATTTATGTGTTCATCTATTTAATATAATAATTTAGATAATTGAAAAATCAAAGTATAAGCTTAATTGATTAAAACAACAAGTTTTCAATGTGAAGACCTAATTTTAAATCTCAATGCAATATCTAATATGAAATTCTAAGTTGTGACTTTCCATCTTACATAGTTGATTTATTAATGATTAAGTAACATATGATAATATATATATTTTAAACTACAACAATTTTATTTTAATAAATATTTCCTATTTACCCTTATTGATAAAAGAATAATATAATAGTGAAAATGAGAGTGACACTCACAAAGTTTAAAATAAAAATCTTAAACTAAGACAAACATCCTTTCCCTAACCTAGAAACTTAATAATTAATTAATTAATACATCAACTTTAAATGTCAAGAGTGGCCTCCACCATAAACAAGTAATACATCATCATACGTAGGCTGTTTTAGCTGAGAGTGAACAAAAGTTAGTGATATATAATAGAAAATTAAGGTTTAATCAAGTAGGGATTCTACTGTGACCGTCTCGCATGCATTTCAGCAGACAGGCGAGCTCATTATAAAAATTATTTTTGATTATAGAATTAGCTAATTAAACGTACAAAACAGGAGAAAGTTTTTACTTTTCCACTTGCCACATTGGATGGCTCAGATAATAATTTCATTTGTTTGTCCTATAAACTTTTGTGAGATGCTTCTCGAATCAGTTGTATAAAAAAAAAATAGTGGTTTTGTATGAACCAATCTTATGTTACATGCTGCTTTAATCAGTTGAACAAAAAAACATTAGTGGTGTGCATTATTGCCTTCAATTATCTTTTATGGATCCATCCGAAACGATGGATCACTAATTTCCCTGTGCTATTCATTCAAAACCCATCACTGAAAACAAGATTATTCAGAATTTTAATAAATCCATATTTGTATATGGACACTGGTGCACATTATATGGAGCGAGCGCACCAAAAACCACATAATGATGAGATATTTGGAATTTGATCACATAAATCAAATTATATGCCACAAGATCTGCTTTTGCCAATTCATTTGCCAGATTTACAGCAAATACGTACAGTGGAAAATTATCCAGAAACAGGTTGTAATTATGCTTTAAAGAGTTTTCTTGCAAAATCTAGCATTTATATCATCTACCATCTGCTTCAGCTCTTGGCTTTTGTTTTCTTTTCTCTTTTCGTTATACTTTGTGAAGAAATCTTTATTTTCCTTTTCCAATTCATTCCACACTGCAAGCAAACAAACAAACTGAGAACCCTAATCAAGTTACACCATGAAGAACACTGATTTTTAAAGCCACATCACAAACTTAATCAGAATAGATCGATCAGTTTAAGCTTTAATTCATTTCACTCAATCAAACAGAGATTATTTATTCACAAAATAAACATATTAATGTTAGCAAATTTTCACTATTCAAGAAATTTAACTATTGTTGTTTCTAAATTAGATTGTGTGAATTTTTCAACATTTCAGATTACGCTCCATGATCCATCATCAGCATATTAGAGAATATAAGAAGATTGAAAATGATGGATCCAAGATCTTGATGCAAAAAAATCACATAATTTATCCAGAAGCAGTAACAGTTAAAATAAACATATATATTATAGGAATCTTACAGGCCAATTTGGTTGAAGAAAATTTTTTAAAATAGAAAAGTATTAATAGACTGTTGGTTTGCTGGTGAAGTAATAGAGTCTGAAAGAATCCACGGATCAATGATACAAATGGATACCCCTCATCTCTTAACTCTCAATGAAAAAAGTTTCAACCTCCGATGCTAAAAATATTAGATAGAAAATATGATGATGTAAAATTCTCCACACAAATGAAAAATGTAGAAACTAAAAAGAAGCTGCTTGCAAAGGTAGATTAATGGAAAAATAAGTATTCAGAAATGAAAGGACAGGCTACAGGGAAAAACATAATTTAATTTAAAATAGCGCAGGGCAATTGCTTTAACTTTTTTCTCTCTTTTATTAGGAAGATATACAGGGGGATATTTTTGCAGATCCCAAGTATATGGATCAAGAATCATGGACTTCCTTTGAACAAGTTTAGGATTGAGGGTATTTTTATTCTTGATCAAAACATTTTCTTTTTCATTCAGAGTATCTAAGAACAATTGGAAAGTAATGAAATGAGGACTGCATAAAAATGAAAGTATAATGGAAAAAAATTATTTAAACAACTGTCATTTGGGTCATCATGCAAACTATTTACAATGTACCTGTAATAGTTATGGTGGGTTCAATATTGGCATGCTTAGAAAGTGCCTCTGAACATTCCCGTTGATCCATGTTAAACAGCAAACACCTCTCAATCAAGTGCTGAACCTGCACAAATACAAATACCCACAACAAATTAAATCAACTTTTTTTTTGATATGGTTTACTGATTAATTTGTCCAAAACTCACAGCATAATCCCAAAGTAAAAGATAGTTACAGTGCTTTACCAAATGAATATATGAAGCAGTAGATGCATCTGCAGGCGCCGACATTTGAACGTCCCCTGCAAATCTAGGTAAAGCTGCTGCAAATCTACTTTGTCACTTCAATTCAGGCATAAAGAAAATAACTTTAATTAGGAAATCTGCATGAAAATGACGGTAATCCAGCGTCTGCAATGGAAAACCGGAAGAGTGGAGAGCGGAGAGGGTTGATATGATTTCTAACTCGCCGAATTCCAGGCTTCACGTGGGAAGTGCATTTTAATTGGCCGCTGCGCGATAAAATCATTAATTTATTTCGTTAACCTTATCTTTAGGAAACAAAGATTCTCCGGGGCGGCTGTGTCATGTCATTTTGTGGGGTCACCGCGCATTATGCGCTTATTCTGCCACGTGTAATCCTCTTCTTCTACGCAAACCCTAACCCCTAATTTTGGCTTCGTGAGGGTTTTTTTCGAACCACCGTCCCTGTTTCTGGGTCCCACCCCTTAGAAACTCCATAAAGAATCTCCTTCTACGAACTCGTAGCCCACACGTTATTAGATTATGAAATGTTAGGCCTAAATTTGACTGTTTTTGGATTCAATTGTGTGAAAGATTTTTGTTTAAAAATTGAATCCAAAAAAAAATTCTATCTTGATATAATGGATTGTGGAAATATCTTATTATTGATCGATTTTGGCTTATGATTTTTTTATAACGACTTTTTTTAATTAAAAATTTAATTGAGTTGGATATTTTGATGTGGAAATTTTTGGTATATAATACTAAATAATAATTTATTGTGTAAACAATATAGAATTTTTCATTACAATTACAATTTTTAAAATTATTTCAACTAAAAAATAAATATGTTACATATAATTTTTAATTTAATATTTTTCTATTTTATTTATTGATAAGATACGAGTTTTTGATTAAAGAAAAAATAAGTTTCGAAGGGACCCTGAAACCTTGAGTACAATGAGTTGCAGACAGATAAATAAATAGTCAACCAGTAACTCAACAACAACAAAAAAGATCCCTAAAACAAGAGGTCAACAAAAGAGAACAAAAAACCTAACAAAGATTCTTTAGGGCGTCAACAACCCCAACTTCCATTTGATCTAGATTCTGAGCCAAGTTCATCAAATCTTGCAATTCCAACTTCGGTTGCTCCCTAGTCTTCTTGAGATGCCCACGGGTTCACACTAATGGATTTCTACTATCATCTTAGCTAGCTCACCCTTCTTAGCTAGGTCGAGATCAATAACAATATTGCCCCCAAACTTCAAGGCATGCACATTCTGCCAATGATGCACAAGGGTTTTGATCCCTTCGATGTTGGTGTGAATTGTACAATAACTCACGTTAACCAAATTAGGTAGGTTATCATCAATTCGATTCATCTTGGCTTCAAGAACCCCCAACCTACCTTCATAGTTAGTCTTTAGGAGAGCAACGCCTTTGGCAATGTTTTCTAGGATACAGAGCATTCTAATGTTCTCCTCATAAAAAATCACATCTTTAGCATGAGCCCTAGAGGTAGATCGACTATCCCCTTTCTCCAAAGAAACCATCTTACTTTTAATGGATCAAATATTGACATGAACTTGATTCATTTCTCAAAATAACCATTTAGAAATCCTAAATTGGTGACCACAAGATCAGGGGGGTTCTTAGGATCACTCCCAAGGAAATGGGAGTCCTTTAGTAGATCCTTGGGAAAGGATGAATGATTAGATATGTCCTCATCTACATGATTAGATAATGGAGGGGAAGAGGCTGTACTCAAGGAGCCTTCCCCTCCACCCAAAGTATTTGCCCCTTCCTCCATAAAATTCATCCCTTCCAAATTTTGGTTATCACCCGCCTCCTCAACATTGGAGATCTCATCAACTCGGCTAAGAGAGTCATGCACAACTTTTCTCCTCCTCACAAATATTCCTTTTTCATCCCTGAGAGGGGGGTTCTTTGTTCTCTTCTCCTTTGAAACCAAATTCTTGTTTTTCTCAAAAGAAGCTCCATCCTTTGTTTCCCAGTCTGCATCCTCTGAATCATCATTCCCCTCCCTTGTATCCATCTCCATATCCTTCTTAGACCTTGTGTTCTTTGATTGTGATGGGGGGGGGGGGACCATGGCCTTTACCTTGAGGAGGAGATGGGAGGGCTTTAAAGTGTTCCATAATTAGAAGAATCAAGCCCTCATGAAGAATAGGGTTACTCTATTTCTTATTGTGTTCCTTAATACTAGTTTCCAAGGACAAAAGGAGATATAAAATAATGAAGCCAAGAGCTTTTGTCAGAAGTGATTAAGCAAAGAAAAATGATAGCCATAGATAGTGGTAAACCGCCCATCCAGGGTCAAATACTACATAAGGACCTTAACCACAATCACCCAAAGGGGTTTAAGGGAGTCTACCTGGTAGCCACTGTTTGAATTCTTGACAAGATTCAATTCTTCCTTTTGTTTAATAAAAGTTTTTACCATGGACTTAGAGGATTTTCTATCCCTAAAAATCTTTTTTTCTTCAATGGGTAGCCTAGTGACTTGAGCCACAATCAGTTCCTCAATGACCTCTAAGAATTTATTGCTAATGCAAATCAATATTCTATCCTTCCTTCCTTGTAGAAGAGCTTAGTCACATTAAGGTCGTAGCCATGAAGAGACTCCAAATAGAATGTAACCTCATCTTTATTGAAAATCTGCTAAATTTACTTATTTCTATGAATATCATCATAGGAAATGTGTTCCTGTCGATGTCTCTCACATCGTATGATGGAGCCCACACACAAGAAATAGAGGAATTCTTGCCCCACAACTAATCCTCCAACGACACTGTCACAAACAGAGCCCTCAAAAGGACTATGTAAAACACGCCAATCTGAAAACTAGGAAACTAGAAACAAATATCACCCACAATCTGTGTGAAAATAATTAGCTGATAAGAACCAAGGACAATAACTTCCCAGCTGTCATCATTAAAAAAACTTACAAAATCAAGGAGGGATAAGGTGAAAAACATAAACACCCACACATACCAAGATAAGTTAACCACCATGGATGATACTAAGTATTATAATGTCCTCAATCTTAGGAGGAAGAGGGTCAATCCCATTTCAATATAAACCCTCACGCAACAACACACCAATATTTGCAAAAGCATCTACAAGGGAATTACCTTCCCTAAGGATATGAGAAATATGCACATTACAAAATCTTTTATAATGTTCAAGGCATCCTTGATCAAAGCTTCAATAGACCAACTTAGAGTATGAGAGCTCTGTTAGTTAGTTCAAATAACTGGAAGACAACTGAGAGGGGGGGGGGGGGGTGAATCAGTTGTCACAGATTACTAGAATATTTAGCAATTAAAACTTTAATACTATAACCCAAAACATTAATACCAGAATGCTTAAACCAAATACCAGAATAGAAGTTAAACCAATTAAGAATAAACAAAAATCAGAGAATAAATACCATCCATATGACACCAAGATTTATATGTGGAAAACCCGGTAAAGAGAAAAACCATGGTGGGAAGCCTACCCACAGTTAGATGATACTTCTGTAGTAAGTATGTGAATTACAATTGAGGGGCTTGCACTTGCAGGAAGGCCACAACCTAGAGTGCACTGCTCATTACAAAAGGAGTCTCACTGGCTACATAGAAATCCAGACTACAATCTGAAAGAATGAATGAACTGCAAAGATAGCATCTCCTGTGCTTGAGTACAGTTCTGGTTAAGCTCAATACTGGAGGACTAAATCCTCTTACATAAACCCAATTCTATCTCCAATGATCGACCAAATCCTCTGCCTGAATGATTACATTATTCGCACATTACATATCCATATCCCATTCCATGACCATGATCTACATGTTGGCAATTGCCACTCAATTGGTTGGTTTCATTATGTTGTTATTGATGGCAACATGGTATTGTGTTCTGACTTCATGTTTTTGTTCAGTTGTGTATCGATAGGCACTTCACAGACACTACACCGACACCGCCAGGACAAAAGGATTTCTTTGGTTACTGGGCAATGCAGGGTGACATGGTTTAGAATATGGTTATCGGTAATTGTTCTTAATATTTATGCATTCATGTTATCTAGCCGACATGTAATTTGATATTGTACATATCTTTGTAAGCCGACATAAGGCGTGATAAGTTGTATAGGGTATATAGGTCTATTGGATTAGATCATTTTGAGATATGAAAAAGATAGGAGATTATGATTATCAAATTATGCGAATATGTAATTGAAGCAGATGCAAAATATATCAGAGAGATTATGTATGTGAGGATATTTATGTAAGGGTTATTCCGATAAAGGGTTTAGGGTTTCCGACCGAAACAGAGAAAGCTTAAAAAATGGAAATGTATTCTAGCATAGAAGACGTTATCTTAGCAGTTCAACACTTCTCTGGATTGTAGTTTAGATTTATATGTAGTCAGTGAGGCTCCTTTTGTGATTGAGCAGTGTGCTCTAGGGTGTAAGCCTTCCTGCAAGTATAGGCCCCTCATATTTTGTAATATCTCTTCACATGGCTAGTAGATTGATATTGTGGGTCACAAATCCCACTGTGGTTTTTCCTCTTTGAGGTTTTCCACATATAATTCTGCGTGTTATGATTCTGATTTATGTGATTGGCTTATTGGTTGCTTTACTTTTTTCAATTCTGTATGTACCGGTATACCAGTAGATGTATGCATGTTTTACTAAGGCTAAAATTGATCATTTTGGTATAACACTGATTCACCCCCCCTCTCAGTGTTATTGGATTCCAACAACTGGTATTAGAGACTTGTGCCTTAGAGGAAGTTTAACAACTTGAGGAAGATCCTGAATCTAAAATCCATGGATATGGCTTTGGAGAAGCTACTTGAGATGGCACTTGAAGATTATGATGCTAAAATATTGAAGAAGTTAAAGCTACAAGATGAATTGAATTTTGCTAAGAAATTCACTCTTGTCCTTCAAGAGAGGTTATCATCTGTTCAGGCTAGAAGGAAGAAACTTTTGCAAAGTCAGGATGATGAAGAGAAAGATGCACTTAAGGAACAATGTCAGAAATTGAGTCAGGAGAACATGGTTATGAAAAATGAAATGCAAGTTATAACTATGAGGATGTCTAAGGAGATTGAGGACCGAAATAAAAAGGAAGAAAATCTTGTTGTATCCTTGAAGAACGAATTTGAAGAATGTGGTAGGTTGGTTCATGAGAATGATATGTTGAGAACTAATTTAGTACAATCCCAGAGTAATGAACAAGAGCTTGAGAGACAAATGATAATTCTGAGAGAAGATTTAACTACTACAAGTGAGTATAAAGAAAAATTCAAGATTATCTCAGCATAGCTAGATGAGTTATTGAAGAGAAAAAGGCAAATTGGAGATTCCAATGGACTTGGATTTGAGCAAGGACAGAGTTTTGGTACTGCTAATGAAGATCAAAACCACAAGGCACTGATAAGAAAATTTAATGCTTATAAATTTAATGGTAGATGTTTAGTTTGCAATAGATTTGGTCACATGGCTAGACAATGTAGAAACAGAGAAAATCAGAACCTGATTCTGCTCCTGGTAAATGTTCTAAATGCAATAAGTATGGTCATAAGACAAAAGATTGCAGAATGAATGTTAAATGCTATGCATGTGGAAAGTTTGGACATATGGCTAATCAGTGCAGGTCAAGCAATTTCATAAGTTTTAGCAAAGCAATTCAAAGGAACAATGTTACATGTTATGCATGTAATGAGGTTGGACATATTGTTAAATTCTATAGAAGCAAAAATCCACCGGTTGGTAATGGAGGATCAAATGAGAAAGGAAAAGAGAAGGTTAGTGAAATCCAACAATTGAGGAAGATGCCTTAGGGGTAGGTAAAATTAATAAAGATGCTGCATATGCCCTGGGAAGAGGTTCTGGAAGATGTTCTAGACATTGAAGATGATTATTTGGCATGGATATGTTCTGTTCGAGATCCAATAGCTTTCACCGGTTGTCATTTATGTCAATGAAAGATTAGGGTTTTTCTCGGAGGTTAAAAGGTCGATTTAGCTTCATTATTTGATCACCTTGCATTTAGAGCGATTTAAGAGTGATTAAGAGCGACTAAAAGGGATCATCAGGTATTTATCATTAAACATGGAAGTGGGATCATCATCTATTCCTATCTTTGTTGCAAACCCGACTGTAGTAGAGGTCAAGGACTGCCCCAGGTCAATTTTCAAGCGGCATCTGCATGTGGCTACCCTAGAAGATTTGGTTGGAGCATTTTCCCATGTTCCAAAGGGAGTTGTCTATGTTGAAGATGTTAGGGAATACATACATTGTCACATACATGACTTGGGAGCATCTGAAATAAAGGGCATGTACATGAGCGAGTTGATGGGAGAATTTGGAAAGATCAAACTAGCATACAAACACATTGAAGACTTAGGGTTTACCGACATTATGGACATCCTAGAATTCGTAGATGAAGATTGAAGAAAAGCTGAAATTGATAAAAAATTCTTTGAAGAAATGTACAAATATTTATAAGGTATGTTGTAACACTGATATACTTATAGTTAATGTGGATAAAAAGATAAAAGAATTTCAGGAGAAAATTGTAAATATAGATAAATCTTTTGACAGACTGACTTCATTGATTACATCCATTGATGGTCAAATTTTGATTTTGGAAAACTAAATTTCTGATCTTGAGAAGGAAAGAGACAAAATTATAAGAAGGGCCAAAAGTCTGAGAAGCTTGGTGAGTCCCTGGTTGGATTCACTCAGTGTACATAAGAAAGAATGTATGGATATGGTAGGAAAGCCCACACAGATAGAGGTAAATGAGAAAGAGTCATTTGCACATATACTAAGTGGACTTGTATCTATCTCCAACACATTCAAAATAGGATAGGATACCTATCTTGAGCTACTGGAGAAGGCTTATCTAGAAATTTTGAAATTTGTTAAGCTCCGGTAAGATATTTCTAGGATACTCATTGTACAGTTTTTTTTTGATCTTTGACATTCTTTTTAGATTTTTTGATGGCATTGATGTCAAAGGGGGAGTGCTATAGATGTGAAAAATAATAGATGGAGTTGTATACATTAAAAGGAGTTATGGAGTTATGGAGATGTGGAGTATTTTGCACTAATGAATATTCAGCTCAGGGGCAACAGGCAAGATGAAACCGACAGATGAAACCTTGACCATTTTTCAAATGAGTGTTGCCATCAATGCCAAAGGGGGAGATTGTTGGCAATTGACACTCAATTGGTTGGTTTCACTATGCTTTTATTGATGGAAACATGGTATTGTGTTCCGGCTTCATGTTTTTGTTCAATTGTGTATCAACAGGCACTTCACAAACACTACATCGACATCGATAGGACATAATGATTTCTTTGGTTACTAGAAATGTAGGCATACATGGTTTAGAATATGGTTATTGGTATTGGAGGTTGACATATTTTGGATTTGGCATCGACAATTGTTCTTAATATTTATGCATTCATGTTATCTAGCCAACATGTAATTTGATATTGTATATATCTTTGTAAGCCAACATAAGACATGATAAGTTGTATAGGGTATATACGTTTGTTGGATTAGATCATTTTGAGATATGAAAAAGATAGGAGATTATGATTATGGGAATATGTAATTGAAGGAGATGCGAAATATATCAAAGAGATTATGTATGTGATGATATTTATGTAAGGGTTATTCCAGTAAAGGGTTTAGGGTTTTAGACCAGAACAAACATAGCTTAAACAGAAACTGTATTGTGGTATAGAAGATGCTATCTTAGCAGTTCAACACTTCTCCGGATTGTAGTATGGATTTATATGTATGATGGTATCATGAAAGAATAAGTATTCAGTAGATTACTGAGAGGGGGGGTGAATTAGTATATTGAAAAACTGATACAAAGTTCCCAAACTCAAACTCTATCACACAAAGTAAACATATCTCAGTCAAGATCAATATTCATAAGAATACTTGACATCAATCGATTTAACTATTATGACAAATTTAACAATAAACAACTTCAATCTTGTAAACATCAACAATGCTTAATCATAACTCAACATATTCATCTCTCAATGCTTCTACTTAATATGCCTTTATTAGAAGTTAACCAAATCAATAAATAAGATCATAACCACAAAATCATTCACCACTTGACACAAATGTTTATACATGGAAAACCCAAATAGGTAAAAACCACAGTGAGATGAGACTCACAAGGATAGCTATCTGAACTCTTCTAAAGTTTGCCCTGTTAGGAGCCAAGCCTGTTAAAGCTTTACAATAAGTCCTGTTAAGAACTAATTCCGGTTAGGAATCACCCAGTTAAGGGATTTAGAAATTTGCCTTAATGAAAAGAATGATACCTTGTTAGGAGTAACCTCGCTAGAGGATTTAAGAATCCAAGATAATGGACCACCTTGTTAGAGGATTTAATGAGTAACCAAGCTTGTTAGAGCTTACCCGGTTAAGGGATTTCACTTTTGCTGTAATTGTTAGAAAACAACAGGTTTTCTTGATCTGTTTGAGTAGCACTATATTTGCTTGATTAGATCCTCTAAGCTTCAATCTGCCTTCACTCAAAGTGCAAATCCACTCGCTGGTTAGGAAACTACACACTCAACTGATTTCAATCAATCTCGCCAACAACCTTTACAAACAACTTCATCGACCTTAAATACAAATCAATTAGGTCGGTACACAACAAAAACCTAATTCTCATCATCGAGATTACAAACAAGTTGGTACAATCTTGACCATTAGAAATCATGACAATCTCTTCACATTCTTCAAGAAAATTCCAACTGCTCCATGATCACCGCTTCATCGGACTTTGTAACTCATCACGTGCTATGCATTAGATGCAGTCCACTTTGCTCCTTCCCTAGACAAAAACAAACACGCCAAAACAATTTGAACATATCCTCATACAATGATCACACGTGTCTCCATCATTACCTCTTATCAGATAATAAACCAACAAACTTGATTGGTTAGGGTTTAACAGCTGATAGGGTTTACCGGTTACATTACATAGAAAGGTTTAACCCTTTACATCGGTTTACAACATCTTCCACAAAGCTCTTCTTACCGGTTACTAGCCAATATCAAAAACAACATATCGACAATAACATGAATACCATTACCAGTTCAATTGACATCAATGACAACATATCATTAATGCAATCTCTATGCAAAATGCCAACAATCTCAAAATGCCAACAATGTAGTCAGTGAGGCTCCTTTTGTGATTGAGCAATGTGCTCTAGGCTGTAAGCCTTCCTGCAAGTGTACGCCCCTCATATTCTGTAATAGCTCTTCATATGACCAATGGATTGATATTGTGGGTCACAAATCCCACCATGGTTTTTCCTCTTTGAGGTTTTCCACGTATAATTTTGTGTTATGATTGTCATTTATGTGATTGGCTTATTGGTTGCTTTAATTTTTTCAATTCTTAATGTACCGGTATACCGGTTGGTGTATGCATATTTTAATAAGGCTAAAATTGATCATTTTGGTATAACACTGATTCACCCCCCCTCTCAATATTATTGGATTCCAACACTACAATGAGATCTTACATCATATATATACAAACCCTTGACCACCATAATCAATCAGGTCGGCCACCAGATAATAAACTAATTACATAATTACAAAACATGTCGGGGTGTGTGCACAAAGATGGTGGTTAGAAAAGTGGACACCACCCAAAAAAAACTTGGAAAAAAGGTAGCGCGCACATAGTTTTAAAATTTCAAATTCTCGCATACGTGCTTAGGTTTGTTTTTCTCGAGCCTAGAAAAGGTAGCGTGTATGCGCTCAGTGTAGGAAACTGAGCGCGTATGTGCTACAACTAGGAAAATTAGTGCGTACGCACTGCTTATAGGAAAATGAGCGCGTACGCACTAATAATCCTTGTAAAACCGTGTACCTAGTGCCTGATAAAAAAAGTTTTTAAAAAAAACTGAGTCCTCATTTACTTGAAAAGCGCATTTTTTAGTTTGTTTTTTTCCCATTTTCTAACCTAAACCGCGAATGGGGTGCTAAATTTGTCCTCCAGGCTATGGATCAAGGTTATTTTTTATTTATTTTTCTCTTTCTTTCTGGTTTACGCAATTTGTTTTACATTTTGAATTTAATTTCATTAATTTTGATTAGGTTTTTTCATTTTTTGTTTCAAAAACCAGATTCTTCTAATCCAGAACAAGGACAACCAAATGCACCTCCTGAAAACCCACAAGAACAACCAAATGCACCTCCTGAAAACACACAAGAACAACCCCTAATTCCTCCTTTTAACCGCATAGCCGAAACACAGGAAGAATTAATTAATCAGTTAAGGAAAAATACATCCAAAATCAATAGACTGATTGTAAAATTGAAAAATTCTGAGCTTGACCATCATCAATCCCTTGCCACTAGCCTAGAAACATTAGCTAGTGGTGCCATAGCTGTTTCCACAGAAATTACCAAATGGGGAAGCTTTAGGGATAGGTGTCGTCAATTCTATGCCAATGGGCTATCATACGATGGAGTTAAAAACAAAAATATTTCTAAACAACAAATATGTGCCCTTTTTGTTGACCCCAAAATTGGTTAGTCATTACCTCCTAATGCAAAGAGGTTTCCCATACATTGGTGTACCAATGTGCAGATGAAGAATCTTTTTTGGCAAAGGTGGTGGATGGTCTTTGATGATCCACCTTGTAATAATTATGAGGTGCCATTATATTTTTTGAGAAAAATTTATTGTGAGTTTGTGCTCAATGTGCACCCAAATTATTTTGACATGAGAGAGTTTCATGGTAGAGGTGGTCGCTCTGCCCAAGATAGACCTGGAGCCCATAGGCGATTAGTCGTGGAGAGTCGCTGCCCCCTAGCACCCAAACCCAAGGTGCATCCGGTTTTCCCATTAGAGCTGAAAGAGTCAATGGAGATACAGACTCTTCAAGTGGCCACAACATTGAATGGTGCCATCATCCAACATGGGACATCATTAGCACACCCTATTGTATTGGATGATGAGCCATTGGAGGGCGACAGAGAGCCCACGAGCATATGTGTGTCAGTTGCTCGGGGATATGCTTGGGGATAGATGATGCAGCTGATGCAGATGGATACTCATATCACCTATGCATGATTTGCGGTTGTAGATGTCAGGCTCACATGGTTGAGGATGTCATGCTGATAGATGAGTTGATGGACATGGTGTTTGCCCATGAGCCACAGACACAGGTGTGTTGATTTGAATTCATAACATTTTATTTATCAGTCACTTTAATTTTGTAATTACATAAATGAATTTTCATTTATACATCAATTTAAATTGAGACAAATAATATGCATTTCAGGATGTAGCAGCAATATCCCATACACCTCCCCCAGTTACCACAGCTGCAACTTCGACACCTGAGGTATAAATTTTGTAACATGTTAAAATAGAATGGTACACTTTGAATTCAAAAAAATACAAGATATACTAACTATCTTTAATGCTTGGTCCAATTTCTGGTTTGTAGGTGTTGATAGGGGACAAAATGTCCCAGATTGATGACATCATGCTGACGACGATCGATTTTGGCCTACAAGGCTATACTGTATCATATTTTGTACAACTCTTTTTATGTATTGTTTTGATGGAATATGCAAGTCATTTCATTTTAGATTTTTAAAATTATGTTTAATTTATTATCTGTATTAATATCTCATGTTAATTTTCTATTTTTAGGGCCCCCCTCTGCATCTAGGGCTAGTTCGAAGAAAAAGAATATCTCGAAGATGCCAAAACGTGTGAAGAAGGTAATTGAACACATTTTTAGTTGTACAATTGTTTGAAAATGTTGAAATCAAGTATTAGTTGGGGTTTGTAGATTGATTAGTGTTTTTTGTCTATTTTACATGTACAATGGCCATTGAGCTTTGTGGATATGTTGAATACACCGGATTCGCCTGTGAATCAAGAGAGGGCGGAGGTATGTATCTCTACTTTATTTTCTTGATTTCATGATTATATGCATGTGTACATGTGAACTTGTGATATATTATAATCTTATATTTTTTTCATAAAGGAAATATCCATACCTATTTTGTCAATGGTGAACCCTCCTCCTTGCACTGGAGAAGTATATCAGGATCTGGTACATTTTTGTTTGATATATAAAATTAATTGTCTTCAACCTTCAATACTTATCATTATATTAATTGTATTTAATCTTTGTACATTTTTTGTATAGGTAATAGCGACCGTTTCTACATCGATGGTGAGCCATCCTCAGTCCACTGGAGAAGCATCTAAGGCATAGGTACGTCATTGTTCTCTATATTATAGCTTTTAAGTTTTTTTGATATATTTATGTTAGTACATTGTATTAATTGTACATTTAATCTACAATAGACTTGTTCGCAGTACGGCCATAACGTGGATCCATTTAAGTATGTCTTTAAGAAAACTCCTAAGAGTGACAAGGAGAGGAGAGCGAAGGCATTAGCTCCTGGATCAACGGATAAGGTAATCTACATTTCAATTGCAAAGGAATTAAAGTTAAATGCATAGTTATGATGTTAATTGTGAACTATTTTCTACAAAAGAATTCTAACTTGGCTTTTGAATTGTGGTTTTGCAGCCATCTACAGAGCCGCGTACTGCGCCGAAGAGGCTTGATTTTGATGATCCACCAGAAGTTTAGGATCATATAGTGTTAGTTTTGGTCATAGAATGACCAATACATGTAGATATATTCTACATTTTTATTGTATATCGATTTGGACATGGCATATGCCACATTTTTGTAATACTTGTATTGACTTGGCAGACATGCCTTTTTTTATATATATAAATATCGATATTCGATCCAATAAATGTGTAATGAGTTCATTATTTTGTATTCGTTGTATTTTGTGGTTGTCCTTTTATAAATTTAGATGAATATTTGCATATGTAATCAACAATATGAATATAAACAACAAAAATATATGATATAAAGCATTGCAATCGTGGAATATGATTTGATAAAATTTCTAAAATGTTGAATTAACCCAACAAAACTCCTTGTATTCAGTTCATTATTGTGTATTCATTGTATTTTGTGGCTGCCCTTTTATAAATTTAAATGAATATTTGCATATGTAGTTAATAATATGAATATAAACAACAGAAATCGACAATATGAATTTAAACAACAATGTGTTTGGTGCGAGGGCACCCTCATGCTCGCAATGGTCAAATTTAGTTCCTCATGTGCACAAACCGATGTTGCGAGCGCGTCTGGGTGGGCATGTTTACACTAGGCATGCCCCTATCATGCATCCCAAAGCACCAGAACATCAAGAGGTATACCCTACTGGTGAGATCTCTCAAGTGCCCCGAGTCCAAAAAATTGTCAAAATTTGATGGACTATTTCTTCCAATCCACGACACATATGGTCGATCTGTTTGATCTCGTGGGGTCATGTGAGGGTCCTCTACAATGGCCTATCTCAGTTTTTGACGAATCGAAGTCATTTTCAATTAGTAGCATTTTTTCGCTTGCTCAAAAAATTGTTAGTTGCTTGCAAGGAAAAGTTGCAAGATGGGCTAGAATTGATTCTGTTCCTCGTGTACACAAACTGACATCGTGAGAACATCCGGGTGGGCATCGTTATGCTAGGCATGCCCCTATCATGCATCCCAAAGTACTAGAACATCGAGAGTCATACCCTACTAGTGAGATATCTCAAGTGCTCTGAGTCCAAAAAATTGTCAAAATTTGACGGACTGTTTCTTCCAATCCACGACACATACGGCCAATCTGTTTGATCCCGTGGGGTCATGTTAGGGTCCTCTACAATGGCCTATCTTGGTTTTTGACGACTCAAAGCCATTTTCAATTAGTAGCATTTTTTTGCCTGCTAAAAAAACCATCAGTTGCTTGCAAGGAAAATTTGCAAGATTGGCTAGAATTGATTCTGTTCTTCATGTGCACAAACTAACTTTGAAAGCGCACCTGGGTGGGCATGTTTACGCTAGGAATGCCCCTATCATGCATCCAAAAGCACCAGAACGTCGAGAGTCATACCCTACCGGTGAGATCTCTCAAGTGCCCCGAGTCCAAAAAATTATCAAAATTTGACGGACTATTTCTTCCAATCCACGACACATAACATCAATCTGTTTGATCCTGTGGGGTCATGTGAGGGTCCTCTACAATGGCCTATCTCATTTTTTCATGACTCAAAGCCATTTTCAATTAGTATCATTTTTTCTCCTGCTCAAAAAACCGTCAGTTGCTTGCAAGGAAAAGTTGCAAGATTGGCTAGAATTGATTATGTTCCTTGTGTGCACAAACCGACGTCACGAGCACGTCCGAGTGGGAATATTTATGCTAGGCATTCCCTTTTCATGCATCCCAAAGCACCAAAACATCGAGAGTCATACCCTACCGGTGAGATCTCTCAAGTGCCCTGAGTCCAAAAAATTATCAAAATTTGACGGACTGTTTCTTCCAATCCACAACACATACGATCAATCTGTTTGATCTCGTGGGGTTGCGTGAGAGTCCTCTACAATGGCCTATCTCATTTTTTGATGACTCAAAGCCATTTTCAATTAGTAGCATTTTTTCACCTACTTAAAAAACCGTCAGTTGCTTACAAGGAAAAGTTGCAAGATTGGCTAGAATTGATTATGTTCCTCGTGTGCACAAACTGACATCACGAGCACGTCCGGGTGGGAATGTTTACGCTAGGCATGCCCCTATCATGCATCCCAAAGCACCAGAACGTTGAGAGTCATACCCTACTGACGCAATGTAGAAGTTTCTTGACAACTTTTTTGACAATTTTTTTGACAACAATGACAATTTTTGCTCAAATTGTATCTAGTCTCAATCTATCACCCCTATGACCCGATAATGACTCAAATAATTATCCATGATTATACAAGAATCAAGAATGCTCATGATTGACTAGGGACACATCACATATACTCAAAACATAGTCACAAAACATTGTCACATATTATTCAAAAATTTGCCTCTAAATATGGTCAAATCAACTCTTGGCTATTTGATTATACAAAAAATTGTCTTACAAATAATCTCATGGGCTTTTATACAAAATTTGGCATTACAATATATGCGATTCAGCTCATCCCCATTTTAATATACAAATCATCTCATGGACTTTTATACAAAATTTGGCATTACAATATGTGTGATTCAGCTCATTGCCATTTTAATATAAAATTTGGCATGTACATATGTACAAATCAGCTCATTGCCACTTAAATATACAAAATTATGCCCCTAAACATGTAAAAATCAGCTCATGGGCATTTATATGTACAAAAAATGAATATAGAACAATTCATCGATGATTTATACAAAATTCTCAAAATCATTCTACTCTGAACCATAGAATTAATCAAGTGAGCCTTCAGGATCGGCTCTAACTCGTATTGTGTCAAGTATTGCCTTGTGGTCAGATTCACGAACTTTCCATAAAATCTTGTTATGAGGTCTACCACTATACTTCATCAAATGAATATTTGTTGCAACAAGGTTAGAGAAATGAAGAATATGTCTGTGTGTTTCAAAGTCCTTGAACAACCAAACATTAGAATTCTTGATAGGGTATCTCCGAAGCCATGATCCTGTCATGACAACAGACCCTATTGGGTACTCAATACCCTCTCCGTCAATGATTATGGTTGTCAATTTTCTTTTAGGCTCAACACAACAACACAAATAGTAATCTGTTCCTTCTTCATTGTTCTCTTCTACAACAACTGCATACACATGACCTGCATTTTATAAAGTGTTAATTAATACCAAAAATAAAGTATGATGTACAACAAAATGAACCAAAAAGAATACTAGCAAAAAAATTAACTCAAAAAATCACCTAAATCCAATAGGTCGGATACATGGTCAAAATCCACTGATGTCTCCATCTGGCTCAATTGTAGTGCTTTGGGAATTTGATATGAATCAATGGGAACCAATGGTCTACAAGACCATTTGTCAACCCACTCTTCTGATTCACATTCTTCCCACAAACAATACATGCATGAAGAGCAAAAACATACCATCTGCCTCATATAAATCACCAATGAACTTGAATTTGAACTCATAAATGAGTGCATGTCACTTGATCCTGCAACTGTACAACAATCTAGATAGTTTTCAATGTTAGATTCAGTAATCAACCAAAAATATCTATGAACCAATGGCGTACCTGGATTACCTGGACCCATCGTAGACTTACACCATCACACAATTGTTTCTGCATCTACCAACTCAGCACCCTCTTCGTACTTCAATTATTCCCTAGCTAGGGCTCTTTTCACACATGCTTCTGCACCATCGTGCTCTCCCTTACCATGTCCAGCCTAAGTGAAATTCCAAAAATGTTGTACACCGCTTGTCACATGCATCCTTGTTAGCCAATAAAACATCCTTGCATTCTTGAATTGTGCAGTGCAATTATCTGACCATATTAAGTGTCGGTTGTATCGTATGTTCCTTTCTCTTAAACTATCATAGAAAACTTTAAAGCATCCTTGTACAAACTCTGATGAATGAGTATGATCATCACTTATGTAGAAGTGATACACTCTTACAACCTTTCTATCCTCCTCTATGCTATCATTTGCATGCATGAATGCTACGTGTATAAAAATAGAAACTTGTGTAGAGTGATAATACATGGATTGCACTTCATTTTGAGGTTGTAGTGTATAATTTTCAGAGAAATCAACGATAGAGACAATGGTGCCAAGAGGAAATGTGTCCTTACACAGCTTGAATTGCTCATCTAACCATCAAGCTCTATGTGTATGCATTATGTACTCATAAACTAGTTTCTCTTGAAACATTTTCATAAATTGAGCTACACATATATCATTTTTCACTAGCTCACATCTCTTCAAATCTTTTCCATCTTTAACTCCATATGTGACTGTCTTGTATTTTCCAAAAGAAACTAGTTTCGTACCAATTTCATGTGTGCTCTCCAAATGTATGCATCTTGGTAAACATTGCAAACCACCACATATAGCACAAGAACCTTCCAAACAAGGCATCTTATAATAAATGCAACCATCATGTCTATTACATAACACACTTGAAATAAATTCTCTTGCCGACTTAGGAGATTCTTGTATATTACATTCTTGCAAAACATCGTTAGTGTGCAAAGTAGAACAAAAATGACGAAAAATATCATAGTGCATGGAAAATTCAATAAGCATCCTACAACAACATGTGGTGCGTACATGATTAATCTTAATATAAAAAGGTTTTTCCATTTCAAAAAATCTTTGAGAAATTTTTATTTGAGGAAACTTTTGAAGGAATCTTTCATAAAATTTAGTTTGAGTCATATCCAAATAGTGTTTTGCATGTGGCTCACGATTTTTAGACCCAATTTGCCTTCTAACAACATCTCTTTGGTTGGGTGATACTCTTGTGTTGTCATGCCAAAAATTTTCAATTAATGTTTTAGTGCATCTACAACGACCTTGTCTTTGTGTGGTAGTCTACCCGAGAATGCCCAAAGAGAATTATTGTTAGGTTCCTCTATTTGTTCTCACCTCTTTAATGCTTTACTTAATGTTGTTCTACTAACGTTCAATGACTTACTTGTTTTTCTTATCAAACGATATTTTTTAATTTTCTTGCTCATTATGGTTGATGTAATGACATGCCGAGTAGCATTAGAATCTTTACTATGTGATTTTGAACCAATAGATTGATATGCATCAAATAGATTTCTGACAATAGTTCTTTCACTGTTACTTTCAGATGATCTTAGGCCTAGAGTTTTCATTGTCTCTCTAAAATTCAAATTTTTAATCATTTGAACAATTAATTGACATCTTGCAGTTTGATTTAAGTTTTTAAAATAGTTTTGCCATATTCTTTTAACCATTCTCCTACAAGTTCGTTCATTCATTTTATTGGGCATTGACTTCAATATATTCTCATCAATGTCAATTACATACTTTGGTTTCCTACGAATGATTCTAGGAGGTGTTAACATCGGTGCATTATGTACATTCAATTCATCAAGTAGAGAAGGTGTAATATGTTCATCATTTAATTGATTATTCAATGCGGTATCTTCTTCAATTGCATTAGGTTCAAATGGTAAATTGTCAAATGTTTCTTCTTCAATTGCATTAGGTTCAAACGGTAAATTATCAAATGTTTCTTCTTCAATTGCATTAGGTGCACTATATTCGTTTGGTAAATCGAATTGAGATGTTGAGGTTGACATACCTTCTTCTCCCATTGTTCTTATGTCACACAATTTCTTCATACGCTGCCTTTGTCTTTCCTTTTGAGCCTCTTGTTGTTCCATTGTTCCTCGCTTGTTCTTTCCCATGGTTGAGATCGGTTGACCTAAATAGAATCATATTACATATATATGTAAAGAAAAGTTCAAAAATAAATAAATAACCATAAGTATGCATCTTATCACTATTTTTTGGAATCAAACTATTAAACAATCATAATTTATTCATTTGAAACCATGCAAAAACAAAAAACTAATAAAAACAACAATTCAATCATTTGAAATCATGCAAAAAACAAAAAATTCACTTACTTTTATGTATACAACAGTGATAGAAGTGCAGACATAGTTCAAGTGGGGCCTTAAACGCTCTTGGGAAACTAAAACTATGTCTCTAAACTGTGTACGTGCTACATTGATAACTGCATACGTGCTACATTGATAACTACGTACGCGCTGCTAGGCCATAAAATGTTGGCAAGCCCAATGGTATTCTCGGCTGATAAGTAGTGCGTACGAGCTACTAAGCCTAAAAATGTTATCCCAAGGTATCAAATAATGGGAATAGTACCGCTTATGAGTAATAAGTACCGCGTACACGCTACTAAGCCTTAAAAAAGTTATGGAAGGGGTATGGAGGAAGGGAGAGGGGGAGAGGGAGAGAAGAGTGGGGGAAGGGAGAGAAAGGGAGGAGAGCGGGGAGAGGGAGAGAGGGAGAGGGAGAGAGGGAGAGGATAGGGGAGAGGGGAGAGAGAGAGAAGAAGAGGGGGGGGTGGGAGAGGGAGAGAGAGAAGAGGGGGGTGGGAGAGGGAGGGAGAGAGAGGGAGAGAGGGAGAGAGAGGGAGAGAGGGAGGAGAGAGGGGAGAGGGAGAGAGAGGGGAGAGGAGAGGGGGGAGAGAGAGAGGAGAGAGAGAGAGAGAGAGAGTAGAGAGAGAGAGAGAGAGAGAGAGAGAGAGAGAGAGAGAGAAGAGGAGAGAGAGAGGAGAGAGAGAAGAGGGGGGTGGGAGAGGGAGAGGAGAAGAGGGGGGTGGGAGAGGAGAGGGGAGAGGGAGAGA